>NW_023493701.1:420000-427500 GCF_013265735.2 Oncorhynchus mykiss
GGGAGAAGGGGTGAGGGAGGAGGGAGGACAGAACACAGAGAGTCAGGTTAGGCACCATAAAGAGGCAGAGAGAGAGGGAGGAGAGAGAGGGAGGAGAGAGGGGGAGGAGAGAGAGGGGGAGGAGAGAGGGGGAGGAGAGAGAGGGAGGAGAGAGGGGGAGGAGAGAGAGAGGGAGGAGAGAGAGGCAGAGGAGAGGGGGAGGAGAGGGAGGAGAGAGAGGGAGAGTAGAGAGAGAGGGAGGAGAGAGAGGGAGGAGAGAGAGGGAGGATAGAGACAGGGAGGAGAGAGAGAGAGAGAGGGAGGAGAAAGAGGGAGCAGACTGATGTTATGCCTTCATGGTAACGTGTGAACAGAGTAGAACCACAGTCACCCAAAGGCTGAGCTGAGGAAAAGTTTAAGGAAACAAACAGAGGTCAGAGGTCAACTCACCGGTGAGCTCGGCCCAGTTGGATGCGGGGCTGTTGATGGTTCGTATGGTGAAGCTACGGAGGCGGTCATATTGTAACTCCCGGTATCGTACCCTGAACCCCAGCAGCACCCCGTTTATCTGCTTCTCAGCAGGCGGCTGGAAGGGGGATCCATCACATTTATTTATAAAGACCTTTATATATCCACGGTCCTACATCAACACAGTGTTTTACAGTAAACCCAGCCTAGACCACCAGACTTAAAAACAACACAAGGAAACTACCTAGAAGAGAGAAAACTGCACCTTACAAATGTACCACTTACCTCCCATCGGACCAGCACCGACGTGGTGGTGTGGGGTGTAACAGAGAGGATTGTGGGAGCTTTGTCTGGGGCTGTGTGGAGACAGATATAGGGGTATCGTTGAACTGGTGGACTGTATGAACACGCACGCACGCACACGCACACACACACACAAACACACACACACACACACACACACACACACACACACTAGGGCTATTGTGTCAACAAGCACAAGCAGTGTGATTCTCTGACGCTCCGTATGAGAGAGAGAGAGAGAGAGACAGCAATGAGAGACAGTAATCAGAGAGACAGAAATGGCTGCCTAGTGAGGAGGACTGTCTGTCTCCCAGTACAGTGGAGTGACTAGACACAGGTCTCAAGAGGATAACCCAGCGAAAACAGCATTGAAGCAACATGAACCTGGGTTCAAATAGTTGACAGTTTGGCTCAATGAAACCAACAAAATAGTTCCTAATTTGAAAAACTATCTGGCACTACAGGCAGATTTAAACAAACTCTCAAAACCCTGTCTATCTGGCACTACAGGCAGACTTAAACAAACTCTCAAAACCCTGTCCATCTGGCACCACAGGCAGACTTAAACAAACTCTCAAAACCCTGTCCACCTGGCACTTCAGGCAGACTTAAACTCTCAAAACCCTGTCCATCTGGCACTACAGGCAGACTTAAACAAACTCTCAAAACCCTGTCCACCTGGCACTTCAGGCAGACTTAAACAAACTCTCAAAACCCTGTCCACCTGGCACTACAGGCAGACTTAAACAAACTCTCAAAACCCTGTCCATCTGGCACTTCAGGCAGACTTAAACAAACTCTCAAAACCCTGTCCACCTGGCACTACAGGCAGACTTAAACAAACTCTCAAAACCCTGTCCATCTGGCACTACAGGCAGACTTAAACAAACTCTCAAAACCCTGTCCATCTGGCACTACAGGCAGACTTAAACAAACTCTCAAAACCCTGTCCATCTGGCACTACAGGCAGACTTAAACAAACTCTCAAAATATTTACAAGATTGGAAAAAGGTTTGGGAAAGCGAGTTTGCTGGGCTACGGAGTCAGTCAGTGTCATTTCCATGATGTCCTTACCGTCCTGCAGTGTGGTGACAGCCTCACTCTCCTGGCTGTACTCACTGTCCCCGATGTCGTTGGTGGCTTTCACTCTGAACTGGTAGGAGGTGAACGGCTTGAGGCTGGCAGGAGAGAATGTCCCCTGTCAGTTCACTTGTCTTCAACCTAGAGTTATCCTAGACATACTAGATAGTGTGGTAACACTGTGTTTAAAGGCTGCCTACATAAACACATTCATAACCCCACATAACACATTCATAACCCTACATAAACACATTCATAACCCCACATAACACATTCATAACCCTACATAACACATTCATAACCCTACATAACACATTCATAACCCCACATAACACATTCAAAACCCTACATAACACATTCATAACTCTACATAAACACATTCATAACCCCACATAACACATTCATAACCCTACATAACACATTCATAACCCCACATAAACACATTCATAACCCCACATAACACATTCATAACCCTACATAACACATTCATAACCCTACATAACACATTCATAACCCCACATAAACACATTCATAACCCCACATAACACATTCATAACCCTACATAACACATTCAAAACCCCACATAACACATTCATAACCCTACATAACACATTCAAAACCCCACATAACACATTCATAACCCTACATAACACATTCATAACCCTACATAACACATTCATAACCCTACATAAACACATTCATAACCCTACATAACACATTCATAACCCTACATAACACATTCATAACCCTACATAACACATTCATAACCCTACATAACACATTCATAACCCTACATAACACATTCATAACCCTACATAACACATTCATAACCCTACATAACACATTCATAACCCTACATAACACATTCATAACCCTACATAACACATTCATAAACCTACATAAACACATTCATAACCCTACATAACACATTCATAACCCCACATAACACATTCATAACCCTACATAAACACATTCATAACCCTACATAACACATTCATAACCCTACATAGCACATTCATAACCCCACATAACACATTCATAACCCTACATAAACACATTCATAACCCTACATAACACATTCATAACCCTACATAACACATTCATAACCCTACATAACACATTCAAAACCCCACATAACACATTCATAACCCTACATAAACACATTCATAACCCCACATAACACATTCATAACCCCACATAACACATTCATAACCCCACATAACACATTCATAACCCCACATAACACATTCATAACCCTATATAACACATTCATAACCCTACATAACACATTCATAACCCTACATAACACATTCATAACCCCACATAACACATTCATAACCCTACATAACACATTCATAACCCCACATAACACATTCATAACCCTACATAAACACATTCATAACCCCACATAACACATTCATAACCCCACATAACACATTCATAACCCCACATAACACATTCATAACCCTACATAACACATTCATAACCCCACATAACACATTCATAACCCCACATAACACATTCATAACCCTACATAACACATTCATAACCCTACATAACACATTCATAACCCTACATAAACACATTCATAACCCTACATAACACATTCATAACTCTACATAACACATTCATAACCCTACATAACACATTCATAACCCTACATAACACATTCATAACCCTACATAAACACATTCATAACCCCACATAACACATTCATAACCCTACATAAACACATTCATAACCCTACATAACACATTCATAACTCTACATAACACATTCATAACCCTACATAACACATTCATAACCCTACATAAACACATTCATAACCCTACATAACACATTCATAACCCTACATAAACACATTCATAACCCCACATAACACATTCATAACCCTACATAACACATTCATAACCCTACATAAACACATTCATAACCCTACATAACACATTCATAACCCTACATAAACACATTCATAACCCCACATAACACATTCATAACCCTACATAACACATTCATAACCCCACATAACACATTCAAAACCCTACATAACACATTCATAACCCCACATAACACATTCATAACCCTACATAACACATTCATAACCCCACATAACACATTCATAACCCCACATAACACATTCATAACTCTACATAACACATTCATAACCCTACATAAAGACATTCATAACCCTACATAACACATTCATAACTCTACATAACACATTCATAACCCCACATAACACATTCATAACCCCACATAACACATTCATAACTCTACATAACACATTCATAACCCTACATAAAGACATTCATAACCCTACATAGCACATTCATAACTCTACATAAACACATTCATAACCCCACATAACACATTCATAACCCTACATAAACACATTCATAACCCCACATAACACATTCATAACCCTACATAAACACATTCATAACCCTACATAACACATTCATAACCCTACATAACACATTCATAACCCTACATAACACATTCAAAACCCCACATAACACATTCATAACCCTACATAACACATTCATAACCCTACATAAGACATTCATAACCCTACATAACACATTCATAACCCTACATAACACATTCATAACCCTACATAACACATTCATAACCCTACATAAACACATTCATAACCCCACATAACACATTCATAACCCTACATAACACATTCATAACCCCACATAACACATTCATAACCCCACATAACACATTCATAACTCTACATAACACATTCATAACCCTACATAAAGACATTCATAACCCTACATAACACATTCATAACTCTACATAACACATTCATAACCCCACATAACACATTCATAACCCCACATAACACATTCATAACTCTACATAACACATTCATAACCCTACATAAAGACATTCATAACCCTACATAACACATTCATAACTCTACATAAACACATTCATAACCCCACATAACACATTCATAACCCTACATAAACACATTCATAACCCCACATAACACATTCATAACCCTACATAAACACATTCATAACCCTACATAACACATTCATAACCCTACATAACACATTCATAACCCTACATAACACATTCATAACCCTACATAACACATTCATAACCCTACATAAACACATTCATAACCCTACATAAACAGTCCGTTAAATGTGAATAAGGTCTCTCTGCCCTCTGACCTACACTAGATAGGGTACTAGGTATTGTGCTAGGTAGTGCATTAGGTAGGGTACTAGGTAGGGTGTGTACTGTACCTGTCCACTATGTAGGAGCTGGCCTCGTGGTTGACCGATGCAGAGTGGACAGTCCAGTTACTGTCTGGTAGCTCTCTGTACTGCACCGTGTAGTATCGGACAGGTGACAGGCCGTCGCTACCTGGTTCCCATGACAACATCACACTGCGCGCCTGCACGTCCTCCTGGGGCACTGTGGGACGGCTGGCTGGCTGGGGCCGCGCTGAGGGGGCGGGGCAAACACACACTGTCAATCACCGTTCCCATACATAACTGCAATGACCGTAATAAATCAGTAAATCAATGAATGAATAAATTAATAAATATATGCAAATAACTAGATGCGAAAATACAAATATAAATAAATAAAAACATGAATAAATAAACACATGAAAACACAAATAATATGTCAAATAATAAATAAAAGATGTAAATAATTGAAAGCTACATTATGTTTGCACTATTTCCTCCCCAGTCGGGTCAGTACCTACCTCTCTTCTCTGTCGTTACCTTCAGGGCCTCTGCAGCTTCTCCCCCAGCACTATTTCCTCCCAGTCGGGTCAGTACCTACCTCTCTTCTCTGTCGTGGCCTTCAGGGCCTCTACAGCCTCCCCCCAGCACTATTTCCTCCCCAGTCGGGTCAGTACCTACCTCTCTTCTCTGTCGTGACCTTCAGGGCCTCTGCAGCCTCCCGCCCAGCACTATTTCCTCCCCAGTTGGGTCAGTACCTACCTCTCTTCTCTGTCGTGACCACTAGGGCCTCTGCAGCCTCCCCCCAGCCCTTGCGCGTCTGAGCGGTGAGGCGGAACACATAGACAGACTCTGGTTTCAGTCCAGATGCTGTATACTGTCGTGCACTGGGGCTCAGCACGTCCACAGTGGCTGCGTTGCTATTGGAGGTGTTCCGTCTGTGTGTGATCTGATAGGCTAGACCGGAGAGAGGAACAGGACGATTCAGTACGGGAAACGATCTGTTGACGACCTAATATGTTGAAATGTTGTTGATAAAGAACATGGACATAGATCTCATAGTGTATTAGAGGAACCAGGGACAATGTAATAAACAGAATGTGGATAATGTCTTAGAGGAACCAGGGACAACGTAATAAACAGAATGTGGATAATGTCTTGTCTTAGAGGAACCAGGGACAACGTAATAAACAGAATGTAGATAGTATCTTAGAGGAACCAGGGACAACGTAATAAACAGAATGTAGATAGTGTCTTGGAGGAACCAGGGACAACGTAATAAACAGAATGTAGATAGTATCTTATGTAGATAGTACCTAATATGTTGAAATGTTGTTGATAAAGAACATGGACATAGATCTCATAGTGTATTAGAGGAACCAGGGACAATGTAATAAACAGAATGTGGATAATGTCTTAGAGGAACCAGGGACAACGTAATAAACAGAATGTGGATAATGTCTTGTCTTAGAGGAACCAGGGACAACGTAATAAACAGAATGTAGATAGTATCTTAGAGGAACCAGGGACAACGTAATAAACAGAATGTAGATAGTGTCTTGGAGGAACCAGGGACAACGTAATAAACAGAATGTAGATAGTATCTTAGAGGAACCAGGGACAACGTAATAAACATAATGTAGATAGTATCTTAGAGGAACCAGGGACAACGTAATAAACAGAATGTAGATAGTATCTAAGAGGAACCAGGGACAACGTAATAAACATAATGTAGATAGTGTCTTGTCTTAGAGGAACCAGGGACAACGTAATAAACAGAATGTGGATAGTGTCTTGTCTAAGAGGAACCAGGGACAACGTAATAAACAGAATGTGGATAATGTCTTGTCTTAGAGGAACCAGGGACAACGTAATAAACAGAATGTGGATAGTGTCTTAGAGGAACCAGGGACAACGTAATAAACAGAATGTGGATAGTATCTTAGAGGAACCAGGGACAATGTAATAAACAGAATGTGGATAATGTCTTGTCTTAGAGGAACCAGGGACAACGTAATAAACAGAATGTGGATAGTGTCTTAGAGGAACCAGGGACAACGTAATAAACAGAATGTGGATAGTGTCTTAGAGGAACCAGGGACAATGTAATAAACAGAATGTGGATAGTGTCTTAGAGGAACCAGGGATAACGTAATAAACAGAATGTGGATAGTTTCTTAGAGGAACCAGGGACAACGTAATAAACAGAATGTGGATAATGTCTTGTCTTAGAGGAACCAGGGACAACGTAATAAACAGAATGTGGATAGTGTCTTGTCTTAGAGGAACCAGGGACAACGTAATAAACAGAATGTGGATAGTGTCTTGTCTTAGAGGAACCAGGGACAATGTAATAAACAGAATGTGGATAGTGTCTTAGAGGAACCAGGGACAACGTAATAAACAGAATGTGGATAGTGTCTTAGTGGAACCAGGGACAATGTAATAAACA
>NW_023493701.1:432500-450000 GCF_013265735.2 Oncorhynchus mykiss
TGTACCTATAGGAGGGTGTAGGGGTTCAGGTCCAGGACCTCCAGGGAGCGGGCATCAGGCTCGTTGTAGCTGTACTAGTGATGTTGTACTAGTGATGTTGTACTGTACCTATAGGAGGTGTAGGGGTTCAGGTCCAGGACCTCCAGGGAGCGGGCATCAGGCTCGTTGGGCAACTGGTGGACCATCACCCACTCCTCATTCTCCCCGATTATACCAATCTACAGAGGGTATAATGAGGTGGGTATAATGAGGGGGGTATAACGAGGGGGGGTTGAGAGTGTAGGAAAAAGAGAGAGAGGGGGGAGATGAAGGTTTTGAGGGGGAAGAGGGAGAGAGAAAGAGAGAGCGAGCAAGGGAGAGAGAGAGCAAGAGAGAGAGAAAGAGAGAAAGAGAGAGAGAGAGAGAGAGAGAGAGAGAGAGAGAGAGAGAGAGACTATGATTTATTGATTGATGGATGTGTCTCTCACCTGTGCCTCAACCTGCCAGCGTGAGATGGACGTCTTGCCGTCATAGCCAGGTTTAAACTGCAGGGCCACAGAGCGGGGGCCGATGTTGGAGATGGCTATGTTGGTTGGCGGGCCCGGCATCTCTGTATAGGGAGGAGGAAAGACAAAATGAGATCAGGGACAGAGATAAAGGAGGAGGGACAGTGAGATCAGGGACAGAGATAAAGGAGGAGGGACACAATGAGATCAGGGACAGAGATAAAGGAGGAGGGACACAATGAGGAGGAGGGACACAATGAGATCAGGGACGGAGATAAAGGAGGAGGGACAGTGAGATCAGAGATGGAGATAAAGGAGGAGAGACACAGTGAGTCACACCATTTGGAGGGAAAAGGTGAGACTGTCACTAGCTGGGGTTAGGGAATGGCTGGGGTTAGGGGACTGGGTTAGGGTTAAGGGACTGGGGGTAGGGTTGGGGGAGGTACTGACCTGGGGGAGGGTTAGGGGGAGATACTAACCTGGGGGAGGGTTAGGGGGAGGTACTAACCTGGGGGTAGGGTTAGGAGGAGGTACTAACCTGGGGGTAGAGTTAGGGGGAGGTACTAACCTGGGGGTAGAGTTAGGGGGAGGTACTAACCTGGGGGAGGGTTAGGGGGAGGTACTAACCTGGGGGAACTCCAGATGATATTGTAGAAGAAGAGAGTTGACCCTGTCCCTTGGAGGTCATCCCGGCCACCTGGATGGTGTAAGTGGTGAGGGCGGTCAGCCCGGTGACTCGGTACTCCTGGGTCAGGTTAGGGAGGTAGTGGGTGACCCGGGTGTTGGTCCGGTTAAACTCCTCCCACGAGATACGGTAGCCTGTAGGAGAGGGACATCACAGCTGGTTAGACTGATACAGAGGACATATGAACAGACTACATACAGTACAATACTGTAGGAGAGGGACATCACCGCTCGTTAGACTGATACAGAGGACATATGAACAGACTATAGTACAATACTGTAGGAGAGGGACATCACAGCTGGTTAGACTGATACAGAGGACATATGAACAGACTACATACAGTACAATACTGTAGGAGAGGGACATCACAGCTGGTTAGACTGATACAGAGGACATATGAACAGACTATAGTACAATACTGTAGGAGAGGGACATCACAGCTGGTTAGACTGATACAGAGGACATATGAACAGACTATAGTACAATACTGTAGGAGAGGGACATCACAGCTGGTTAGACTGATACAGAGGACATATGAACAGACTATAGTACAATACTGTAGGAGAGGGACATCACAGCTGGTTAGACTGATACAGAGGACATATGAACAGACTATAGTATAATACTGTAGGAGAGGGACATCACAGCTGGTTAGACTGATACAGAGGACATATGAACAGACTACATACAGTACAATACTGTAGGAGAGGGACATCACAGCTGGTTAGACTGATACAGAGGACATATGAACAGACTATAGTACAATACTGTAGGAGAGGGACATCACAGCTGGTTAGACTGATACAGAGGACATATGAACAGACTATAGTACAATACTGTAGGAGAGGGACATCACAGCTGGTTAGACTGATACAGAGGACATATGAACAGACTATAGTACAATACTGTAGGAGAGGGACATCACAGCTGGTTAGACTGATACAGAGGACATATGAACAGACTATAGTACAATACTGTAGGAGAGGGACATCACAGCTGGTTAGACTGATACAGAGGACATATGAACAGACTATAGTACAATACTGTAGGAGAGGGACATCACAGCTGGTTAGACTGATACAGAGGACATATGAACAGACTATAGTACAATACTGTAGGAGAGGGACATCACAGCTGGTTAGACTGATACAGAGGACATGTGAACAAACTACAGTATAATACTGTAGGAGAGGGACATCACAGCTGGTTAGACTGATACAGAGGACATAACGAGACTAGAATACAACTGACTAGGTATCCCCCTTTCCCTATAGAAGTGAATAGAATAGAATAAAATAGATCTTTATTGGCCATTTGCACAGAAATGGATTCTTTAGCTACCACAGTACCCTGTTTGGTTGCCCCTGTCCAACAAACAGGGTCAACCATAGACCATGACTACAGTAGGCCTGGTCATCTGTGAGGACTCTGATCTTCTAGTTTGGGTCTTTCCAGAGAGGGTTAGGGTTAGATACTATACTATACTAGGTACAGTACCCGTGAGGACTCCATTCTTCTTGTTGGGGTCTTTCCAGAGAGGGTTAGGGTTAGATACTCTACTATACTAGGTACAGTACCCGTGAGGACTCCATTCTTCTAGTTGGGGTCTCTCCAGAGAAGTTAGGGTTAGATACTCTACTATACTAGGTACAGTACCCGTGAGGACTCCATTCTTCTTGTTGGGGTCTTTCCAGAGAGGGTTAGGGTTAGATACTAAACTATACTAGGTACAGTACCTGTGAGGACCTGATCTTCTAGTTGGGGTCTTTCCAGAGAGGGTTAGGGTTAGATACTATACTATACTAGGTACAGTACCTGTGAGGACTCCATTCTTCTTGTTGGGGTCTTTCCAGAGAGGATTAGGGTTAGATACTATACTATACTAGGTACAGTACCTGTGAGGACTCCATTCTTCTCGTTGGGATCTTTCCAGCTGACCTTCAGAGATGTGTCCAGGATCTCTGTAAAGCTCAGGTGACCAACGGCACCAGGCTCTGGACACACACACACACACACACACACACACACACACACACACACACACACACACACACACACACACACACACACACACACACACACACACACACACACACACACAAGGACTATACCGTGAGTGTTCAGTATGTTTAGTGCACAAGTATCGTATACTTTAGAGTAGTACCATATACTTTACAGTAGTACCATATACTTTACTGTAGTACCATATACTTTAAAGTAGTACCATATACTTTAGAGTAGTACCATATACTTTACAGTAGTATCATATACTTTACAGTAGTACCATATACTTTACAGTAGTACCATATACTTTACAGTAGTACCATATACTTTACAGTAGTACCATATACTTTACTGTAGTACCATATACTTTAAAGTAGTACCATATACTTTAGAGTAGTACCATATACTTTACAGTAGTATCCTATACTTTACAGTAGTACCATATACTTTACAGTAGTTTCATATACTTTGCAGTAGTACCATATACTTTACAGTTATAACATATACTTTACAGTGGTATCATACACTTTACAGTAGTACCATATACTTTGCAGTAGTACCATATACTTTACAGTAGTACCATATACTTTACAGTAGTACCATATACTTTGCAGTAGTATCATATGCTTTACAGTAGTACCATACACTTTACAGTAGTACCATATACTTTGCAGTAGTATCATATACTTTACAGTAGTACCATATACTTTACAGTATTACCATATACTTTGCAGTAGTTTCATATACTTACAGTAGTACCATATACTTTACAATAGTACCATATACTTTGCAGTAGTATCATATACTTTACAGTAGTACCATATACTTTACAGTAGTACCATATACTTTGCAGTAGTACCATATACTTTACAGTAGTTTCATATACTTTACAGTAGTACCATATACTTTACAGTAGTGTATAGTTTGCAATACCCTTTTTTTACCTGGGCCAATTTGTGACAGACTGAGCTGTACTGCGCTGGCCCAGTTACGCAGACAAAGAATATCTGAGCCAACACAGTACAGTCCGGGGCCTTCGGGTCGATAGAATCATGTGGAAACAGAATTGCTTTTGTCTGTGCCTGTGAGACAGTGTCTTCGTGAGTGCCTACAGGTTTGGTATAGTTATGTGACTGTGGTACTCGATGTCTTCGTGAGTGCCTACAGGTTTGGTATAGTTATGTTACTGTGGTACTCGCTGTCTTCGTGAGTGCCTACAGGTTTGGTATAGGTATGTTACTGTGGTACTCGCTGTCTTCGTGAGTGCCTACAGGTTTTGTATAGTTATGTGACTGTGGTACTCACTGTCTTCGTGAGTGCGTAGTCTGTGAGGCGGGCTGCGAGGGCCGTCTCCAGGTGTAGTGAAACACAGGACAGAGGTGTAGTACTCTGTGAACTTCTTCAGTCCAGTCACGTAGCCCACATGCACGCTGTCCTGGAAGTTAGGTCTCACTGTCACCATGGTAACATCCTCCTCTTGACCCGCCTCCCACGCCAACAGCTGGAAACAGACGGAGGGATAGTTTAAAAATGTCATAAGAGAAAAGACAACAAAACACTGCAGCTGGTTTATAGTGATCTGTTGTGGCACTGGTACGTCTAATGCTGGATAATGCAGTTCTTATCATAACCACTAGAGGGCAGTGTAGGACAGTACAGAAATGTATTTACAGAAGAGGTCGTTCTACTGCACATCCAATAAGAATGTTTGTCTCTGGTAAAGGTCTCTGCTCTCTGTTGCCCACCTTGTATCCCTGGTTGATGCCATTGATGAACTGAGGGCTAGGAGCTGACCAGGTCAGCCTGACTGTAGAGGAGTTGAATGGCTCAGCCTGGACATTACCTGGTGGGACAGTGGGGACTGGCAGAGAGATGGAGGGAGATACGAGAGAGAGAGAGATACGAGAGAGAGAGAGAGAGAGAGAGAGAGAGAGATATGAGAGAGAGAGAGAGAGAGAGGGAGGGAGAGACAGAGAGGGAGAGAGACAGAGAGAGAGAGAGGGAGATACGAGAGAGAGAGAGATACGAGAGAGAGAGAGAGAGATACGAGAGAGAGAGAGAGAGAGAGAGGGAGGGAGAGACAGAGACAGAGAGAGAGAGAGAGAGAGACAGAGAGAGGGAGGGAGAGACAGAGAGAGAGAGAGACAGAGAGAGAGAGAGAGAGAGAGAGGGAGAGAGAGAGACAGAGAGAGAGAGGGAGATACGAGAGAGAGAGAGATACGAGAGAGAGAGAGAGAGATACGAGAGAGAGACAGAGAGAGAGAGAGAGAGAGACAGAGAGAGGGAGGGAGAGACAGAGAGAGAGACAGAAAGAGAGAGAGAGGGAGGGAGAGAGAGAGAGAGGGAGGGAGAGACAGAGAGAGAGAGAGGAGAGACAGAGAGAGACAGAGAGAGGGAGGGAGAGACAGAGAGAGAGAGACAGAGAGAGAGAGAGAGAGAGACAGAGAGAGACAGAGAGGGCGCTTGAGTCAATGTTTGCTGAAAGGACATCTGAGCATCTCTGCACTGTCACTTCTGTAAACAGAAGCTGCAGAGGAGCTTCTGGCACGGCGTGGGCTAGTTGTGGTTCTATGTTCCACAGAGAGCTAAGAGAAGTACGTCCCTTCTCAACCCTTAAAGCTGGAGAACTGTGTCTAACCATGTGACTGTGACATGGGCGTCATCCATCCTCACCTCCCTGCAGGGTCCACTCTGTAACCTTGTGGCTGTAGGTACCCCTCCCAGCCCTGTTGTAGGCTGCCACCTCCATCTCATAGTTAGTCCAGATGATGAGGTCCTCCAGGAGTAGGTTATTCTGGTCTGGCCTGGTGATGTTCTTCATCTGACAGTCCACTGGTAGTCCTGACAGACAGTACCTAGGAGGAGGGGGGGGGGGGGGGGAGGGATGGTTAGACAGTGCAGAAAGGGGAAAGTGAGGGTGAAAAGAGATGGAAGGGGAGGAGGAAGACAATAGGATTGTGACCATGACCCAAGTGGTGTTATACAGGTTAATAACCAAGATGAATGTCATTGACCCCCTTCCATCTTCAACCTGGAACAATCCGCTCTGTGTCTCACCTGATGATGTATCCCTGGAGCGGTCCATTCTGGTGGCTCTCCGGGGGTGGTTGCCACTGGATCATGATGGACTGGTTGGTACGACCACTGGCAATCACCGTCTGAGGAGGGGCACTGGGGGGCTCCTCTGGTAGAGAGAGTCTGGTGGGAGAGAGGGAGGGAGAGAGAGATAGGGGAGAGAGGGAGGGAGAGAGAGGGGAGAGAGATAGGGGAGAGAGAAAAATGGCATGAATTAACAAGTGTTTCTGAATATTTCCATGTCTTTTCGTTATGTAACCATTAGTGTGTGTGTGTGTGTGTGTGTGTGTGTGTGTGTGTGTGTGTGTGTGTGTGTGTGTGTGTGTGTATGTGTGTGTGTGTGTGTGTAAAGGCAGCACAAAGCAGAGTTGGTCAGACCATTGTCACTGATCTATCCAACTAAGGGCTGTCTGTTTCTATGCCACAGTAAAAGGCTCTGTGATATCTCTCCCTCAGAGAGCGGTCTCTTCAGCTCAGCTACCATCAAAGAAGTCATGGACTGCGTCCCAACTGACTCTGTAGTCCATTTAGAGTACAGTGGAGCCCTATAGGTCCTGGTAAAATGTAGTACACTGTAAAGGGAAAAGCGAGCCGTTTGGGACGCATCTGCAGGCGAAGCAGACTAACACCACTGAAGGATTCCACTGAGACTTCATTTAAGTTGACATCTCAATTTCTCTTCTGTGCATAGAAACAGAGAAGTGCTGTTCGGGAGCAGAGATAGAGGCAGAGAGAGAGAGGCAGAGAGAGAGAGAGAGAGAGAGAGAGAGAGTGAGATAGGGAGAGAGAGAGAGAGGCAGAGAGAGAGAGAGAGAGAGAGAGAGAGAGGCAGAGAGAGAGAGAGAGAGAGAGAGAGAGAGAGAGAAAGGGAGAGAGAGAGAGAGGCAGAGAGAGAGAGAGAGAGAGAGAGAGAGGCAGAGAGAGACAGAGAGAGAGAGAGAGAGAGAGTGAGATAGGGAGAGAGAGAGAGAGGCAGAGAGAGAGAGAGAGAGAGAGAGAGATAGGGAGAGAGAGAGAGAGAGAGAGAGAGAGAGAGAGAGAGAAATACTTAATTTAGCCTATGAACTTGAACTATTTGCACATTGCTATAACACTGTAAATAGTTATAATATGACATTTGCAATGTCTTTATTCTTTGGGAAATGTAAAAATATGTTTCCCTTGCCAATAAAGCCCATTGAAATGAATTGAATTGAGAGACAGAATGAGGGTGAAGGAGACAGCACAGTGTTTAGGATCAGGAGAATGTGGGGGGGACAGCACAGTGTTTAGGATCAGGAGAGTGTGGGGGGGGGGGGGGACAGCACAGCGTTTAGGATCAGGAGAGTGTGGGGGGGGACAGCACAGTGTTTAGGATCAGGAGAGTGTGGGGGGGACAGCACAGTGTTTAGGATCAGGAGAGTGTGGGGGGGACAGCACAGTGTTTAGGATCAGGAGAGTGTGTGGGGGGACAGCACAGTGTTTAGGATCAGGAGAGTGTGGGGGGGACAGCACAGTGTTTAGGATCAGGAGAGTGTGTGGGGGGGAGACAGCACAGTGTTTAGGATCAGGAGAGTGTGGGGGGGAGACAGCACAGTGTTTAGGATCAGGAGAGTGTGGGGGGGACAGCACAGTGTTTAGGATCAGGAGAATGTGGGGGGGGAGACAGCACAGTGTTTAGGATCAGGAGAGTGTGGGGGGGAGACAGCACAGTGTTTAGGATCAGGAGAGTGTGGGGGGGACAGCACAGTGTTTAGGATCAGGAGAGTGTGGGGGGGGAGACGGCACAGTGTTTAGGATCAGGAGAGTGTGGGGGGGACAGCACAGTGTTTAGGATCAGGAGAGTGTGTGGGGGGGAGACAGCACAGTGTTTAGGATAAGGAGAGTGTGGGGGGGACAGCACAGTGTTTAGGATCAGGAGAATGTGGGGGGGGGGAGACAGCACAGTGTTTAGGATCAGGAGAGTGTGTGGGGGGGAGACAGCACAGTGTTTAGGATCAGGAGAATGTGGGGGGGACAGCACAGTGTTTAGGATCAGGAGAGTGTGTGGGGGGGAGACAGCACAGTGTTTAGGATCAGGAGAGTGTGTGGGGGGACAGCACAGTGTTTAGGATCAGGAGAGTGTGGGGGGGGGACAGCACAGTGTTTAGGATCAGGAGAGTGTGTGTGTGGGGGGGGGCAGCACAGTGTTTAGGATCAGGAGATTGTGTGGGGGGGAGACAGCACAGTGTTTAGGATCAGGAGAGTGTGGGGGGGAGACAGCACAGTGTTTAGGATCAGGAGAGTGTGGGGAGGAGACAGCACAGTGTTTAGGATCAGGAGAGTGTGTGAGGGGGAGACAGCACAGTGTTTAGCATCAGGAGAGTGTGTGGGGGGGAGACAGCACAGTGTTTAGGATCAGGAGAGTGTGGGGGGGGAGACAGCACAGTGTTTAGGATCAGGAGAGTGTGTGGGGGGGAGACAGCACAGTGTTTAGGATCAGGAGAGTGTGGGGGGGGGGGGACAGCACAGTGTTTAGGATCAGGAGAGTGTGTGGGGGGGAGACAGCACAGTGTTTAGGATCAGGAGAGTGTGTGGGGGTGAGACAGCACAGTGTTTAGGATCAGGAGAGTGTGGGGGGAGACAGCACAGTGTTTAGGATCAGGAGAATGTGGGGGGAGACAGCACAGTGTTTAGGATCAGGAGAGTGTGTGGGGGGACAGCACAGTGTTTAGGATCAGGAGAGTGTGGGGGGGACAGCACAGTGTTTAGGATCAGGAGAGTGTGGGGGGGACAGCACAGTGTTTAGGATCAGGAGAGTGTGGGGGGGACAGCACAGTGTTTAGGATCAGGAGAGTGTGGGGGGGACAGCACAGTGTTTAGGATCAGGAGAGTGTGTGGGGGGACAGCACAGTGTTTAGGATCAGGAGAGTGTGGGGGGACAGCACAGTGTTTAGGATCAGGAGAGTGTGTGGGGGGGAGACAGCACAGTGTTTAGGATCAGGAGAGTGTGGGGGGGAGACAGCACAGTGTTTAGGATCAGGAGAGTGTGGGGGGGACAGCACAGTGTTTAGGATCAGGAGAATGTGGGGGGGGAGACAGCACAGTGTTTAGGATCAGGAGAGTGTGGGGGGGAGACAGCACAGTGTTTAGGATCAGGAGAGTGTGGGGGGGACAGCACAGTGTTTAGGATCAGGAGAGTGTGGGGGGGAGACAGCACAGTGTTTAGGATCAGGAGAGTGTGGGGGGGACAGCACAGTGTTTAGGATCAGGAGAGTGTGTGGGGGGAGACAGCACAGTGTTTAGGATCAGGAGAGTGTGGGGGGGACAGCACAGTGTTTAGGATCAGGAGAATGTGTGGGGGGGAGACAGCACAGTGTTTAGGATAAGGAGAGTGTGGGGGGGACAGCACAGTGTTTAGGATCAGGAGAATGTGGGGGGGACAGCACAGTGTTTAGGATCAGGAGAGTGTGTGGGGGGGAGACAGCACAGTGTTTAGGATCAGGAGAGTGTGTGGGGGGACAGCACAGTGTTTAGGATCAGGAGAATGAGGGTGAAGGAGAAAGCACAGTGTTTAGGATCAGGAGAGTGTGTGGGGGGACAGCACAGTGTTTAGGATCAGGAGAATGAGGGTGAAGGAGAAAGCACAGTGTTTAGGATCAGGAGAGTGTGTGGGGGGACAGCACAGTGTTTAGGATCAGGAGAATGAGGGTGAAGGAGAAAGCACAGTGTTTAGGATCAGGAGAGTGTGTGGGGGGACAGCACAGTGTTTAGGATCAGGAGAATGAGGGTGAAGGAGAAACCACAGTGTTTAGGATCAGGAGAGTGTGTGGGGGGACAGCACAGTGTTTAGGATCATTAGAATGAGGGTAAAGGAGAAACCACAGTGTTTAGGATCAGGAGAGTGTGGGGGGGGGGGGCAGCACAGTGTTTAGGATCAGGAGAGTGTGGGGGGGGACAGCACAGTGTTTAGGATCAGGAGAGTGTGTGGGGGGGGGGGGGGGGGGCAGCACAGTGTTTAGGATCAGGAGAGTGTGTGGGGGGGAGACAGCACAGTGTTTAGGATCAGGAGAGTGTGGGGGGGAGACAGCACAGTGTTTAGGATCAGGAGAGTGTGGGGAGGAGACAGCACAGTGTTTAGGATCAGGAGAGTGTGTGAGGGGGAGACAGCACAGTGTTTAGCATCAGGAGAGTGTGTGGGGGGGAGACAGCACAGTGTTTAGGATCAGGAGAATGAGGGTGAAGGAGAAACCACAGTGTTTAGGATCAGGAGAGTGTGTGGGGGGACAGCACAGTGTTTAGGATCAGGAGAATGAGGGTAAAGGAGAAACCACAGTGTTTAGGATCAGGAGAGTGTGGGGGGGAGGGGGGCAGCACAGTGTTTAGGATCAGGAGAGTGTGGGGGGGGACAGCACAGTGTTTAGGATCAGGAGAGTGTGTGTGGGGGGGGGGGGGCAGCACAGTGTTTAGGATCAGGAGAGTGTGTGGGGGGGAGACAGCACAGTGTTTAGGATCAGGAGAGTGTGGGGGGGAGACAGCACAGTGTTTAGGATCAGGAGAGTGTGGGGAGGAGACAGCACAGTGTTTAGGATCAGGAGAGTGTGTGAGGGGGAGACAGCACAGTGTTTAGCATCAGGAGAGTGTGTGGGGGGGAGACAGCACAGTGTTTAGGATCAGGAGAGTGTGGGGGGGGAGACAGCACAGTGTTTAGGATCAGGAGAGTGTGTGGGGGGGAGACAGCACAGTGTTTAGGATCAGGAGAGTGTGGGGGGGGGGACAGCACAGTGTTTAGGATCAGGAGAGTGTGTGGGGGGGAGACAGCACAGTGTTTAGGATCAGGAGAGTGTGGGGGGTGAGACAGCACAGTGTTTAGGATCAGGAGAGTGTGGGGGGAGACAGCACAGTGTTTAGGATCAGGAGAATGTGGGGGGAGACAGCACAGTGTTTAGGATCAGGAGAGTGTGTGGGGGGGAGACAGCACAGTGATTAGGATCAGGAGAATGTGGGGGGAGACAGCACAGTGTTTAGGATCAGGAGAATGTGGGGGGGACAGCACAGTGTTTAGGATCAGGAGAATGTGGGGGGGACAGCACAGTGTTTAGGATCAGGAGAGTGTGTGGGGGGGAGACAGCACAGTGTTTAGGATCAGGAAAGTGTGGGGGGGAGACAGCACAGTGTTTAGGATCAGGAGAGTGTGGGGGGGGGGGAGACAGCACAGTGTTTAGGATCAGGAGAATGTGGGGGGAGACAGCACAGTGTTTAGGATCAGGAGAATGTGGGGGGGGGGGCAGCACAGTGTTTAGGATCAGGAGAGTGTGTGTGGGGGGAGACAGCACAGTGTTTAGGATCAGGAGAGTGTGGGGGGAGACAGCACAGTGTTTAGGATCAGGAGAATGTGGGGGGGGGACAGCACAGTGTTTAGGATCAGGAGAGTGTGTGGGGGGGGAGACAGCACAGTGTTTAGGATCAGGAGAGTGTGGGGGGGAGACAGCACAGTGTTTAGGATCAGGAGAATGGGGGGGGGAGACAGCACAGTGTTTAGGATCAGGAGAATGTGGGGGGGAGACAGCACAGTGTTTAGGATCAGGAGAATGTGGGAGGGAGACAGCACAGTGTTTAGGATCAGGAGAATGGGGGGGGGGGCAGCACAGTGTTTAGGATCAGGAGAATGTGGGGGGGGGGAGACAGCACAGTGTTTAGGATCAGGAGAGTGTGGGGGGGAGACAGCACAGTGTTTAGGATCAGGAGAGTGTGGGGGGAGACAGCACAGTGTTTAGGATCAGGAGAGTGTGGGGGGAGACAGCACAGTGTTTAGGATCAGGAGAGTGTGGGGGGGACAGCACAGTGTTTAGGATCAGGAGAGTGTGGGGGGGAGACAGCACAGTGTTTAGGATCAGGAGAGTGTGGGGAGGAGACAGACAGTGTTTAGGATCAGGAGAGTGTGGGGAGGAGACAGACAGTGTTTAGGATCAGGAGAGTATGGGGGGGAGACAGCACAGTGTTTAGGATAAGGAGAATGTGGGGGGGAGACAGCACAATGTTTAGGATCAGGAGAGTGTGGGGGGAGACAGCACAGTGTTTAGGATCAGGAGAGTGTGGGGGGGAGACAGCACAGTGTTTAGGATCAGGAGAGTGTGAGGGGGAGACAGCACAGTGTTTAGGATCAGGAGAATGGGGGGGGGGGGAGACAGCACAGTGTTTAGGATAAGGAGAATGTGGGGGGGAGACAGCACAGTGTTTAGGATCAGGAGAATGTGGGAGGGAGACAGCACAGTGTTTAGGATCAGGAGAATGGGGGGGGGGAGACAGCACAGTGTTTAGGATCAGGAGAGTGTGGGAGGGAGACAGCACAGTGTTTAGGATCAGGAGAGTGTGGGGGGAGACAGCACAGTGTTTAGGATCAGGAGAGTGTGGGGGGGAGACAGCACAGTGTTTAGGATCAGGAGAATGGGGGGGGGAGACAGCACAGTGTTTAGGATCAGGAGAATGTGGGGGGGAGACAGCACAGTGTTTAGGATCAGGAGAATGTGGGAGGGAGACAGCACAGTGTTTAGGATCAGGAGAATGGGGGGGGGGGGGGGAGACAGCACAGTGTTTAGGATCAGGAGAATGTGGGGGGGGGGGGGAGACAGCACAGTGTTTAGGATCAGGAGAGTGTGGGGGGGAGACAGCACAGTGTTTAGGATCAGGAGAGTGTGGGGGGAGACAGCACAGTGTTTAGGATCAGGAGAGTGTGGGGGGGAGACAGCACAGTGTTTAGGATCAGGAGAGTGTGGGGGGGAGACAGCACAGTGTTTAGGATCAGGAGAGTGTGGGAGGAGACAGACAGTGTTTAGGATCAGGAGAGTATGGGGGGAGACAGCACAGTGTTTAGGATCAGGAGAATGTGGGGGGGAGACAGCACAGTGTTTAGGATCAGGAGAGTGTGTGGGGGAGACAGCACAGTGTTTAGGATCAGGAGAGTGTGGGGGGGGAGACAGCACAGTGTTTAGGATCAGGAGAGTGTGGGGGGGGGGAGACAGCACAGAGTTTAGGATCAGGAGAATGTGGGAGGGAGACAGCACAGTGTTTAGGATCAGGAGAGTGTGGGGGGGGGGGGGGGGGACAACACAGTGTTTAGGATCAGGAGAATGTGGGGGGGAGACAGGTAGAAAGAGGGATGGATGGACAGCCAGACAGATAAGAGGAAGGGAGGAAGAAAGCAGGGAGGGGTTGTAGTAGTTAATGTGTCTCTGAGGGTGTGTGTAGTAGTTAATGTGTCTCTGAGGGTGTGTAGTAGTTAGTGTGTCTCTGAGGGTGTGTAGTAGTTAGTGTGTCTCTGAGGGTGTGTAGTAGTTAGTGTGTCTCTGAGGGTGTGTGTAGTAGTTAGTATGTCTCTGAGGGTGTGTGTAGTAGTTAGTATGTCTCTGAGGGTGTGTAGTAGTTAGTATGTCTCTGAGGGTGTGTGTAGTAGTTCGTATGTCTCTGAGGGTGTGTGTAGTAGTTAGTATGTCTCTGAGGGTGTGTGTAGTAGTTAGTATGTATCTGAGGGTGTGTAGTAGTTAGTGTGTCTCTGAGGGTGTGTAGTAGTTATTATGTCTCTGAGGGTGTGTAGTAGTTAGTATGTCTCTGAGGGTGTGTGTAGTAGTTAGTATGTCTCTGAGGGTGTGTGTAGTAGTTAGTATGTATCTGAGGGTGTGTAGTAGTTAGTATGTCTCTGAGGGTGTGTAGTAGTTAGTGTGTCTCTGAGGGTGTGTAGTAGTTAGTGTGTCTCTGAGGGTGTGTAGTAGTTAGTGTGTCTCTGAGGGTGTGTAGTAGTTAGTATGTCTCTGAGGGTGTGTAGTAGTTAGTATGTCTCTGAGGGTGTGTAGTAGTTAGTATGTCTCTGAGGGTGTGTAGTAGTTAGTATGTCTCTGAGGGTGTGTAGTAGTTAGTGTGTCTCTGAGGGTGTGTAGTAGTTAGTGTGTCTCTGAGGGTGTGTAGTAGTTAGTGTGTCTCTGAGGGTGTGTAGTAGTTAGTATGTCTCTGAGGGTGTGTGTAGTAGTTAGTATGTCTCTGAGGGTGTGTAGTAGTTAGTGTGTCTCTGAGGGTGTGTAGTAGTTAGTATGTCTCTGAGGGTGTGTGTAGTAGTTAGTATGTCTCTGAGGGTGTGTGTAGTAGTTAGTATGTATCTGAGGGTGTGTAGTAGTTAGTGTGTCTCTGAGGGTGTGTAGTAGTTAGTGTGTCTCTGAGGGTGTGTAGTAGTTAGTGTGTTTCTGAGGGTGTGTAGTAGTTAGTGTGTCTCTGAGGGTGTGTAGTAGTTAGTGTGTCTCTGAGGGTGTGTAGTAGTTAGTATGTCTCTGAGGGTGTGTGTAGTAGTTAGTATGTCTCTGAGGGTGTGTAGTAGTTAGTGTGTCTCTGAGGGTGTGTAGTAGTTAGTATGTCTCTGAGGGTGTGTAGTAGTTAGTGTGTCTCTGAGGGTGTGTAGTAGTTAGTGTGTCTCTGAGGGTGTGTAGTAGTTAGTGTGTCTCTGAGGGTGTGTAGTAGTTAGTATGTCTCTGAGGGTGTGTAGCAGTTAGTGTGTCTCTGAGGGTGTGTGTAGTAGTTAGTATGTCTCTGAGGGTGTGTGTAGTAGTTAGTATCTATCTGAGGGTGTGTAGTAGTTAGTATGTCTCTGAGGGTGTGTAGTAGTTAGTATGTCTCTGAGGGTGTGTGTAGTAGTTAGTATGTCTCTGAGGGTGTGTAGTAGTTAGTGTGTCTCTGAGGGTGTGTAGTAGTTAGTATGTCTCTGAGGGTGTGTGTAGTAGTTAGTATGTCTCTGAGGGTGTGTGTAGTAGTTAGTATGTATCTGAGGGTGTGTAGTAGTTAGTGTGTCTCTGAGGGTGTGTAGTAGTTAGTGTGTCTCTGAGGGTGTGTAGTAGTTAGTATGTCTCTGAGGGTGTGTAGCAGTTAGTGTGTCTCTGAGGGTGTGTGTAGTAGTTAGTATGTCTCTGAGGGTGTGTGTAGTAGTTAGTATCTATCTGAGGGTGTGTAGTAGTTAGTATGTCTCTGAGGGTGTGTAGTAGTTAGTATGCCTCTGAGGGTGTGTGTAGTTAGTATGTCTCTGAGGGTGTGTAGTAGTTAGTGTGTCTCTGAGGGTGTGTAGTAGTTAGTATGTCTCTGAGGGTGTGTAGTAGTTAGTATGTCTCTGAGGGTGTGTGTAGTAGTTAGTATCTATCTGAGGGTGTGTAGTAGTTAGTATGTCTCTGAGGGTGTGTAGTAGTTAGTATGCCTCTGAGGGTGTGTGTAGTTAGTATGTCTCTGAGGGTGTGTAGTAGTTAGTGTGTCTCTGAGGGTGTGTAGTAGTTAGTATGTCTCTGAGGGTGTGTAGCAGTTAGTGTGTCTCTGAGGGTGTGTGTAGTAGTTAGTATGTCTCTGAGGGTGTGTGTAGTAGTTAGTATCTATCTGAGGGTGTGTAGTAGTTAGTATGTCTCTGAGGGTGTGTAGTAGTTAGTATGTCTCTGAGGGTGTGTGTAGTAGTTAGTATGTCTCTGAGGGTGTGTAGTAGTTAGTGTGTCTCTGAGGGTGTGTAGTAGTTAGTATGTCTCTGAGGGTGTGTAGTAGTTAGTATGTCTCTGAGGGTGTGTGTAGTAGTTAGTGTGTATCTGAGGGTGTGTAGTAGTTAGTGTGTCTCTGAGGGTGTGTAGTAGTTAGTGTGTCTCTGAGGGTGTGTAGTAGTTAGTATGTCTCCGAGGGTGTGTAGCAGTTAGTGTGTCTCTGAGGGTGTGTGTAGTAGTAAGTATGTCTCTGAGGGTGTGTGTAGTAGTTAGTATCTATCTGAGGGTGTGTAGTAGTTAGTATGTCTCTGAGGGTGTGTAGTAGTTAGTATGCCTCTGAGGGTGTGTGTAGTTAGTATGTCTCTGAGGGTGTGTAGTAGTTAGTGTGTCTCTGAGGGTGTGTAGTAGTTAGTATGTCTCTGAGGGTGTGTAGTAGTTAGTATGTCTCTGAGGGTGTGTGTAGTAGTTAGTATCTATCTGAGGGTGTGTAGTAGTTAGTATGTCTCTGAGGGTGTGTAGTAGTTAGTATGCCTCTGAGGGTGTGTGTAGTTAGTATGTCTCTGAGGGTGTGTAGTAGTTAGTGTGTCTCTGAGGGTGTGTAGTAGTTAGTGTGTCTCTGAGGGTGTGTAGTAGTTAGTATGTCTCTGAGGGTGTGTAGTAGTTAGTATGTCTCTGAGGGTGTGTGTAGTAGTTAGTATGTCTCTGAGGGTGTGTGTAGTAGTTAGTATGTATCTGAGGGTGTGTAGTAGTTAGTATGTCTCTGAGGGTGTGTAGTAGTTAGTGTGTCTCTGAGGGTGTGTAGTAGTTAGTGTGTCTCTGAGGGTGTGTAGTAGTTAGTGTGTCTCTGAGGGTGTGTAGTAGTTAGTATGTCTCTGAGGGTGTGTAGTAGTTAGTATGTCTCTGAGGGTGTGTAGTAGTTAGTATGTCTCTGAGGGTGTGTAGTAGTTAGTATGTCTCTGAGGGTGTGTAGTAGTTAGTGTGTCTCTGAGGGTGTGTAGTAGTTAGTGTGTCTCTGAGGGTGTGTAGTAGTTAGTGTGTCTCTGAGGGTGTGTAGTAGTTAGTATGTCTCTGAGGGTGTGTGTAGTAGTTAGTATGTCTCTGAGGGTGTGTAGTAGTTAGTGTGTCTCTGAGGGTGTGTAGTAGTTAGTATGTCTCTGAGGGTGTGTGTAGTAGTTAGTATGTCTCTGAGGGTGTGTGTAGTAGTTAGTATGTATCTGAGGGTGTGTAGTAGTTAGTGTGTCTCTGAGGGTGTGTAGTAGTTAGTGTGTCTCTGAGGGTGTGTAGTAGTTAGTGTGTTTCTGAGGGTGTGCAGTAGTTAGTGTGTCTCTGAGGGTGTGTAGTAGTTAGTGTGTCTCTGAGGGTGTGTAGTAGTTAGTATGTCTCTGAGGGTGTGTGTAGTAGTTAGTATGTCTCTGAGGGTGTGTAGTAGTTAGTGTGTCTCTGAGGGTGTGTAGTAGTTAGTATGTCTCTGAGGGTGTGCAGTAGTTAGTGTGTCTCTGAGGGTGTGTAGTAGTTAGTGTGTCTCTGAGGGTGTGTAGTAGTTAGTGTGTCTCTGAGGGTGTGTAGTAGTTAGTATGTCTCTGAGGGTGTGTGTAGTAGTTAGTATGTCTCTGAGGGTGTGTAGTAGTTAGTGTGTCTCTGAGGGTGTGTAGTAGTTAGTATGTCTCTGAGGGTGTGTGTAGTAGTTAGTATGTCTCTGAGGGTGTGTGTAGTAGTTAGTATGTATCTGAGGGTGTGTAGTAGTTAGTGTGTCTCTGAGGGTGTGTAGTAGTTAGTGTGTCTCTGAGGGTGTGTAGTAG
>NW_023493702.1:0-7500 GCF_013265735.2 Oncorhynchus mykiss
CACCAGTTGCACATTTTCAATCACCAGTTGCACGGAGGATTAATAGCAATCTGCATCCATCGCGATTTCTTAAAGTGTCTATAAAGCACTCAGGACGGGCCCGACCGAGACAGGGCCTTAGTGGGGTGCTCCCATAGCGGGCAACAATGAGAGGGGTGCCTTTAAATTCATTTTGAACCATATTTGAAATTTTGGGTTACCAGATGCACGTTTTCAATCACCAGTTGCACGGAGGATTAATAGCAATCTGCATCCATCGTGATTTCTTAAAGTGTGTAAAAAGCACCCAAGGACGGCCCTGACAGAGAGAGGGCCGTAGTGGGGCACTCCCCTAGCGGGCTATATCAATAGAATGACGGGTAAAAGTATTTAAAACCCTTTTATAATTTTTGGGTTACCAGATGCACGTTTTCAATCACCAGGTGCACGGAGGAAAATGAGCATTTGCATCCATAGTCATGTTTTAAACCGTCCATAAAGCACTCTTGGCCGGCCCCGGCAGAGAGAGAAAGAGATGGTGAAAAAAAAAAAAAAATCATCATCAGACCTTCCATAAATAATTCGGGCCGGCCCCCATTGCTAAAGGTCCGTAGTAGGGTGCGCCATAAGCGGACATGAATAGATGGAACACCGCTAACCGCATAGAGAACCGTGTTTTGGGTGACCAGGTGCACGTTTTCAATCACCAGTTGCACATTTTCAATCACCAGTTGCACGGAGGATTAATAGCAATCTGCATCCATCGCGATTTCTTAAAGTGTCTATAAAGCACTCAGGACGGGCCCGACCGAGACAGGGCCTTAGTGGGGTGCTCCCATAGCGGGCAACAATGAGAGGGGTGCCTTTAAATTCATTTTGAACCATATTTGAAATTTTGGGTTACCAGATGCACGTTTTCAATCACCAGTTGCACGGAGGATTAATAGCAATCTGCATCCATCGTGATTTCTTAAAGTGTGTAAAAAGCACCCAAGGACGGCCCTGACAGAGAGAGGGCCGTAGTGGGGCACTCCCCTAGCGGGCTATATCAATAGAATGACGGGTAAAAGTATTTAAAACCCTTTTATAATTTTTGGGTTACCAGATGCACGTTTCAATCACCAGGTGCACGGAGGAAAATGAGCATTTGCATCCATAGTCATGTTTTAAACCGTCCATAAAGCACTCTTGGCCGGCCCCGGCAGAGAGAGAAAGAGATGGTGAAAAAAAAAAAAAATCATCATCAGACCTTCCATAAATAATTCGGGCCGGCCCCCATTGCTAAAGGTCCGTAGTAGGGTGCGCCATAAGCGGACATGAATAGATGGAACACCGCTAACCGCATAGAGAACCGTGTTTTGGGTGACCAGGTGCACGTTTTCAATCACCAGTTGCACATTTTCAATCACCAGTTGCACGGAGGATTAATAGCAATCTGCATCCATCGCGATTTCTTAAAGTGTCTATAAAGCACTCAGGACGGGCCCGACCGAGACAGGGCCTTAGTGGGGTGCTCCCATAGCGGGCAACAATGAGAGGGGTGCCTTTAAATTCATTTTGAACCATATTTGAAATTTTGGGTTACCAGATGCACGTTTTCAATCACCAGTTGCACGGAGGATTAATAGCAATCTGCATCCATCGTGATTTCTTAAAGTGTGTAAAAAGCACCCAAGGACGGCCCTGACAGAGAGAGGGCCGTAGTGGGGCACTCCCCTAGCGGGCTATATCAATAGAATGACGGGTAAAAGTATTTAAAACCCTTTTATAATTTTTGGGTTACCAGATGCACGTTTTCAATCACCAGGTGCACGGAGGAAAATGAGCATTTGCATCCATAGTCATGTTTTAAACCGTCCATAAAGCACTCTTGGCCGGCCCCGGCAGAGAGAGAAAGAGATGGTGAAAAAAAAAAAAAAATCATCATCAGACCTTCCATAAATAATTCGGGCCGGCCCCCATTGCTAAAGGTCCGTAGTAGGGTGCGCCATAAGCGGACATGAATAGATGGAACACCGCTAACCGCATAGAGAACCGTGTTTTGGGTGACCAGGTGCACGTTTTCAATCACCAGTTGCACATTTTCAATCACCAGTTGCACGGAGGATTAATAGCAATCTGCATCCATCGCGATTTCTTAAAGTGTCTATAAAGCACTCAGGACGGGCCCGACCGAGACAGGGCCTTAGTGGGGTGCTCCCATAGCGGGCAACAATGAGAGGGGTGCCTTTAAATTCATTTTGAACCATATTTGAAATTTTGGGTTACCAGATGCACGTTTTCAATCACCAGTTGCACGGAGGATTAATAGCAATCTGCATCCATCGTGATTTCTTAAAGTGTGTAAAAAGCACCCAAGGACGGCCCTGACAGAGAGAGGGCCGTAGTGGGGCACTCCCCTAGCGGGCTATATCAATAGAATGACGGGTAAAAGTATTTAAAACCCTTTTATAATTTTTGGGTTACCAGATGCACGTTTTCAATCACCAGGTGCACGGAGGAAAATGAGCATTTGCATCCATAGTCATGTTTTAAACCGTCCATAAAGCACTCTTGGCCGGCCCCGGCAGAGAGAGAAAGAGATGGTGAAAAAAAAAAAAAAATCATCATCAGACCTTCCATAAATAATTCGGGCCGGCCCCCATTGCTAAAGGTCCGTAGTAGGGTGCGCCATAAGCGGACATGAATAGATGGAACACCGCTAACCGCATAGAGAACCGTGTTTTGGGTGACCAGGTGCACGTTTTCAATCACCAGTTGCACATTTTCAATCACCAGTTGCACGGAGGATTAATAGCAATCTGCATCCATCGCGATTTCTTAAAGTGTCTATAAAGCACTCAGGACGGGCCCGACCGAGACAGGGCCTTAGTGGGGTGCTCCCATAGCGGGCAACAATGAGAGGGGTGCCTTTAAATTCATTTTGAACCATATTTGAAATTTTGGGTTACCAGATGCACGTTTTCAATCACCAGTTGCACGGAGGATTAATAGCAATCTGCATCCATCGTGATTTCTTAAAGTGTGTAAAAAGCACCCAAGGACGGCCCTGACAGAGAGAGGGCCGTAGTGGGGCACTCCCCTAGCGGGCTATATCAATAGAATGACGGGTAAAAGTATTTAAAACCCTTTTATAATTTTTGGGTTACCAGATGCACGTTTTCAATCACCAGGTGCACGGAGGAAAATGAGCATTTGCATCCATAGTCATGTTTTAAACCGTCCATAAAGCACTCTTGGCCGGCCCCGGCAGAGAGAGAAAGAGATGGTGAAAAAAAAAAAAAAATCATCATCAGACCTTCCATAAATAATTCGGGCCGGCCCCCATTGCTAAAGGTCCGTAGTAGGGTGCGCCATAAGCGGACATGAATAGATGGAACACCGCTAACCGCATAGAGAACCGTGTTTTGGGTGACCAGGTGCACGTTTTCAATCACCAGTTGCACATTTTCAATCACCAGTTGCACGGAGGATTAATAGCAATCTGCATCCATCGCGATTTCTTAAAGTGTCTATAAAGCACTCAGGACGGGCCCGACCGAGACAGGGCCTTAGTGGGGTGCTCCCATAGCGGGCAACAATGAGAGGGGTGCCTTTAAATTCATTTTGAACCATATTTGAAATTTTGGGTTACCAGATGCACGTTTTCAATCACCAGTTGCACGGAGGATTAATAGCAATCTGCATCCATCGTGATTTCTTAAAGTGTGTAAAAAGCACCCAAGGACGGCCCTGACAGAGAGAGGGCCGTAGTGGGGCACTCCCCTAGCGGGCTATATCAATAGAATGACGGGTAAAAGTATTTAAAACCCTTTTATAATTTTTGGGTTACCAGATGCACGTTTTCAATCACCAGGTGCACGGAGGAAAATGAGCATTTGCATCCATAGTCATGTTTTAAACCGTCCATAAAGCACTCTTGGCCGGCCCCGGCAGAGAGAGAAAGAGATGGTGAAAAAAAAAAAAAAATCATCATCAGACCTTCCATAAATAATTCGGGCCGGCCCCCATTGCTAAAGGTCCGTAGTAGGGTGCGCCATAAGCGGACATGAATAGATGGAACACCGCTAACCGCATAGAGAACCGTGTTTTGGGTGACCAGGTGCACGTTTTCAATCACCAGTTGCACATTTTCAATCACCAGTTGCACGGAGGATTAATAGCAATCTGCATCCATCGCGATTTCTTAAAGTGTCTATAAAGCACTCAGGACGGGCCCGACCGAGACAGGGCCTTAGTGGGGTGCTCCCATAGCGGGCAACAATGAGAGGGGTGCCTTTAAATTCATTTTGAACCATATTTGAAATTTTGGGTTACCAGATGCACGTTTTCAATCACCAGTTGCACGGAGGATTAATAGCAATCTGCATCCATCGTGATTTCTTAAAGTGTGTAAAAAGCACCCAAGGACGGCCCTGACAGAGAGAGGGCCGTAGTGGGGCACTCCCCTAGCGGGCTATATCAATAGAATGACGGGTAAAAGTATTTAAAACCCTTTTATAATTTTTGGGTTACCAGATGCACGTTTTCAATCACCAGGTGCACGGAGGAAAATGAGCATTTGCATCCATAGTCATGTTTTAAACCGTCCATAAAGCACTCTTGGCCGGCCCCGGCAGAGAGAGAAAGAGATGGTGAAAAAAAAAAAAAATCATCATCAGACCTTCCATAAATAATTCGGGCCGGCCCCCATTGCTAAAGGTCCGTAGTAGGGTGCGCCATAAGCGGACATGAATAGATGGAACACCGCTAACCGCATAGAGAACCGTGTTTTGGGTGACCAGGTGCACGTTTTCAATCACCAGTTGCACATTTTCAATCACCAGTTGCACGGAGGATTAATAGCAATCTGCATCCATCGCGATTTCTTAAAGTGTCTATAAAGCACTCAGGACGGGCCCGACCGAGACAGGGCCTTAGTGGGGTGCTCCCATAGCGGGCAACAATGAGAGGGGTGCCTTTAAATTCATTTTGAACCATATTTGAAATTTTGGGTTACCAGATGCACGTTTTCAATCACCAGTTGCACGGAGGATTAATAGCAATCTGCATCCATCGTGATTTCTTAAAGTGTGTAAAAAGCACCCAAGGACGGCCCTGACAGAGAGAGGGCCGTAGTGGGGCACTCCCCTAGCGGGCTATATCAATAGAATGACGGGTAAAAGTATTTAAAACCCTTTTATAATTTTTGGGTTACCAGATGCACGTTTTCAATCACCAGGTGCACGGAGGAAAATGAGCATTTGCATCCATAGTCATGTTTTAAACCGTCCATAAAGCACTCTTGGCCGGCCCCGGCAGAGAGAGAAAGAGATGGTGAAAAAAAAAAAAAAAATCATCATCAGACCTTCCATAAATAATTCGGGCCGGCCCCCATTGCTAAAGGTCCGTAGTAGGGTGCGCCATAAGCGGACATGAATAGATGGAACACCGCTAACCGCATAGAGAACCGTGTTTTGGGTGACCAGGTGCACGTTTTCAATCACCAGTTGCACATTTTCAATCACCAGTTGCACGGAGGATTAATAGCAATCTGCATCCATCGCGATTTCTTAAAGTGTCTATAAAGCACTCAGGACGGGCCCGACCGAGACAGGGCCTTAGTGGGGTGCTCCCATAGCGGGCAACAATGAGAGGGGTGCCTTTAAATTCATTTTGAACCATATTTGAAATTTTGGGTTACCAGATGCACGTTTTCAATCACCAGTTGCACGGAGGATTAATAGCAATCTGCATCCATCGTGATTTCTTAAAGTGTGTAAAAAGCACCCAAGGACGGCCCTGACAGAGAGAGGGCCGTAGTGGGGCACTCCCCTAGCGGGCTATATCAATAGAATGACGGGTAAAAGTATTTAAAACCCTTTTATAATTTTTGGGTTACCAGATGCACGTTTTCAATCACCAGGTGCACGGAGGAAAATGAGCATTTGCATCCATAGTCATGTTTTAAACCGTCCATAAAGCACTCTTGGCCGGCCCCGGCAGAGAGAGAAAGAGATGGTGAAAAAAAAAAAAAAATCATCATCAGACCTTCCATAAATAATTCGGGCCGGCCCCCATTGCTAAAGGTCCGTAGTAGGGTGCGCCATAAGCGGACATGAATAGATGGAACACCGCTAACCGCATAGAGAACCGTGTTTTGGGTGACCAGGTGCACGTTTTCAATCACCAGTTGCACATTTTCAATCACCAGTTGCACGGAGGATTAATAGCAATCTGCATCCATCGCGATTTCTTAAAGTGTCTATAAAGCACTCAGGACGGGCCCGACCGAGACAGGGCCTTAGTGGGGTGCTCCCATAGCGGGCAACAATGAGAGGGGTGCCTTTAAATTCATTTTGAACCATATTTGAAATTTTGGGTTACCAGATGCACGTTTTCAATCACCAGTTGCACGGAGGATTAATAGCAATCTGCATCCATCGTGATTTCTTAAAGTGTGTAAAAAGCACCCAAGGACGGCCCTGACAGAGAGAGGGCCGTAGTGGGGCACTCCCCTAGCGGGCTATATCAATAGAATGACGGGTAAAAGTATTTAAAACCCTTTTATAATTTTTGGGTTACCAGATGCACGTTTTCAATCACCAGGTGCACGGAGGAAAATGAGCATTTGCATCCATAGTCATGTTTTAAACCGTCCATAAAGCACTCTTGGCCGGCCCCGGCAGAGAGAGAAAGAGATGGTGAAAAAAAAAAAAAAATCATCATCAGACCTTCCATAAATAATTCGGGCCGGCCCCCATTGCTAAAGGTCCGTAGTAGGGTGCGCCATAAGCGGACATGAATAGATGGAACACCGCTAACCGCATAGAGAACCGTGTTTTGGGTGACCAGGTGCACGTTTTCAATCACCAGTTGCACATTTTCAATCACCAGTTGCACGGAGGATTAATAGCAATCTGCATCCATCGCGATTTCTTAAAGTGTCTATAAAGCACTCAGGACGGGCCCGACCGAGACAGGGCCTTAGTGGGGTGCTCCCATAGCGGGCAACAATGAGAGGGGTGCCTTTAAATTCATTTTGAACCATATTTGAAATTTTGGGTTACCAGATGCACGTTTTCAATCACCAGTTGCACGGAGGATTAATAGCAATCTGCATCCATCGTGATTTCTTAAAGTGTGTAAAAAGCACCCAAGGACGGCCCTGACAGAGAGAGGGCCGTAGTGGGCACCCCCCTAGCGGGCTATATCAATAGAATGACGGGTAAAAGTATTTAAAACCCTTTTATAATTTTTGGGTTACCAGATGCACGTTTTCAATCACCAGGGTGCACGGAGGAAAATGAGCATTTGCATCCATAGTCATGTTTTAAACCGTCCATAAAGCACCCAGGGCCGGCCCCGGCAGAGAGAGAAAAAGAGGGGAAAAGTGTTGAAAAAAAAAAAAAATCATACCTTCCATAAATAATTCGGACCGGCCCCCATTGAAAAGGTCCGTAGTAGGGTGCATCATTATCGGACATGAATCTCGGAACACCGCTAACCGCATAGAGAACCGTGTTTTGGGTTACCAGATGC
>NW_023493702.1:17500-25000 GCF_013265735.2 Oncorhynchus mykiss
ACAGTTTTATAATTTTTGGGTTACCAGATGCACACGGGTCTTTTTGCAAAACAATCACAATCTGCATCCATCGTAATATCTTAAAGTGTCCATAAAGCACTAAGCACGGCCCCGACCAAGAGAGGGCCGTAGTGGGCTACTCCCCTAGCGGGCTATATAAATAAAATGACCGGTAAATGCATTTTGGACAGTTTTATAATTTTTGGGTGACCAGGTGCACAAGTTCCATTTGGGTGACCAGGTGCACGCCGGCTTTTGGGTGACCAGGTGCACGCCGGTCTTTTGGGTGACCAGGTGCACAAGTTCCATTTGGGTGACCAGGTGCACGCCGGCTTTTGGGTGACCAGGTGCACAAGTTCCATTTGGGTGACCAGGTGCACGCCGGCTTTTGGGTGACCAGGTGCACAAGTTCCATTTGGGTGACCAGGTGCACGCCGGCTTTTGGGTGACCAGGTGCACATGGTCCTTTGGGTGACCAGGTGCACGCCGGCCTTTGGGTGACCAGGTGCACACGGTTCTTTTGGGTGACCAGGTGCACATGGTCCTTTGGGTGACCAGGTGCACGCCGGCCTTTGGGTGACCAGGTGCACACGGTTTCTTTTGGGTGACCAGGTGCACATGGTCCTTTGGGTGACCAGGTGCACGCCGGCCTTTGGGTGACCAGGTGCACATGGTCCTTTTGGGTGACCAGGTGCACATGGTCCTTTGGGTGACCAGGTGCACGCCGGCCTTTGGGTGACCAGGTGCACACGGTTCTTTTGGGTGACCAGGTGCACATGGTCCTTTGGGTGACCAGGTGCACGCCGGCCTTTGGGTGACCAGGTGCACATGGTCCTTTTGGGTGACCAGGTGCACATGGTCCTTTGGGTGACCAGGTGCACGCCGGCCTTTGGGTGACCAGGTGCACACGGTTCTTTTGGGTGACCAGGTGCACATGGTCCTTTGGGTGACCAGGTGCACGCCGGCCTTTGGGTGACCAGGTGCACATGGTCCTTTTGGGTGACCAGGTGCACATGGTCCTTTGGGTGACCAGGTGCACGCCGGCCTTTGGGTGACCAGGTGCACATGGTCCTTTGGGTGACCAGGTGCACGCCGGCCTTTGGGTGACCAGGTGCACATGGTCCTTTGGGTGACCAGGTGCACGCCGGCCTTTGGGTGACCAGGTGCACATGGTCCTTTTGGGTGACCAGGTGCACATGGTCCTTTGGGTGACCAGGTGCACGCCGGCCTTTGGGTGACCAGGTGCACATGGTCCTTTGGGTGACCAGGTGCACGCCGGCCTTTGGGTGACCAGGTGCACATGGTCCTTTGGGTGACCAGGTGCACGCCGGCCTTTGGGTGACCAGGTGCACATGGTCCTTTTGGGTGACCAGGTGCACATGGTCCTTTGGGTGACCAGGTGCACGCCGGCCTTTGGGTGACCAGGTGCACATGGTCCTTTTGGGTGACCAGGTGCACGCCGGCCTTTGGGTGACCAGGTGCACATGGTCCTTTTGGGTGACCAGGTGCACATGGTCCTTTGGGTGACCAGGTGCACGCCGGCCTTTGGGTGACCAGGTGCACACGGTCCTTTTGGGTGACCAGGTGCACGCCGGCCTTTGGGTGACCAGGTGCACATGGTCCTTTTGGGTGACCAGGTGCACGCCGGCCTTTGGGTGACCAGGTGCACGCCGGTCCTTTTGGGTGACCAGGTGCACAAGTTCCATTTGGGTGACCAGGTGCACGCGGTTCATAACAGCGCGGTTATCTGCTTTAATGTCCGAGGAGGGGTGCTTAAGTGTGGGTGCCCTGGTTCACCTGGTATGCGAGGTTGTGGAGGTGGGGGGGGTCCCCTGCTGGTATCATCCCCGAAATAGAGGGGTGATACCCGGGTGGTGAGTAAGGGCCTACAAGCCTGGAGGTCAATAGCTCCAGGGGGTAAGCTCTACTGTCATGTCCGTAAATAGAGTGGTGTTACCCGGGTTTTGAACCATATTTTAATTTTTGGGTTACCAGATGCACACGGGTCTTTGGAAAACAATCACAATCTGCATCCATCGTAATATCTTAAACTGTATATAAAGCACCTAAGGACGGGCCTGACCGAGAGAGGGCCGTAGTAGGGTACTCCCCTAGCGGGCTATATCAATAGAATGACCGGTAAAATGATTTAAAACAGTTTTATAATTTTTGGGTTACCAGATGCACACGGGTCTTTTGGAAAACAATCACAATCTGCATCCATCGCTAATATATGAAACTGTATATAAAGCACTGCAGGACGGCCCCGACCGAGACAGGGCCTTAGTGGGGTGCTCCCATAGCGGGCTATATCAATAGAATGGACCGGTAAAGTATTTAAACCGTTTTATAATTTTGGGTTACCAGATGCACGTTTTCAATCACCAGTTGCACGGAGGATTAATAGCAATCTGCATCCATCGTGATTTCTTAAAGTGTGTAAAAAGCACCCAAGGACGGCCCTGACAGAGAGAGGGCCGTAGTGGGGCACTCCCCTAGCGGGCTATATCAATAGAATGACGGGTAAAAGTATTTAAAACCCTTTTATAATTTTTGGGTTACCAGATGCACGTTTTCAATCACCAGGTGCACGGAGGAAAATGAGCATTTGCATCCATAGTCATGTTTTAAACCGTCCATAAAGCACTCTTGGCCGGCCCCGGCAGAGAGAGAAAGAGATGGTGAAAAAAAAAAAAAATCATCATCAGACCTTCCATAAATAATTCGGGCCGGCCCCCATTGCTAAAGGTCCGTAGTAGGGTGCGCCATAAGCGGACATGAATAGATGGAACACCGCTAACCGCATAGAGAACCGTGTTTTGGGTGACCAGGTGCACGTTTTCAATCACCAGTTGCACATTTTCAATCACCAGTTGCACGGAGGATTAATAGCAATCTGCATCCATCGCGATTTCTTAAAGTGTCTATAAAGCACTCAGGACGGGCCCGACCGAGACAGGGCCTTAGTGGGGTGCTCCCATAGCGGGCAACAATGAGAGGGGTGCCTTTAAATTCATTTTGAACCATATTTGAAATTTTGGGTTACCAGATGCACGTTTTCAATCACCAGTTGCACGGAGGATTAATAGCAATCTGCATCCATCGTGATTTCTTAAAGTGTGTAAAAAGCACCCAAGGACGGCCCTGACAGAGAGAGGGCCGTAGTGGGGCACTCCCCTAGCGGGCTATATCAATAGAATGACGGGTAAAAGTATTTAAAACCCTTTTATAATTTTTGGGTTACCAGATGCACGTTTTCAATCACCAGGTGCACGGAGGAAAATGAGCATTTGCATCCATAGTCATGTTTTAAACCGTCCATAAAGCACTCTTGGCCGGCCCCGGCAGAGAGAGAAAGAGATGGTGAAAAAAAAAAAAAATCATCATCAGACCTTCCATAAATAATTCGGGCCGGCCCCCATTGCTAAAGGTCCGTAGTAGGGTGCGCCATAAGCGGACATGAATAGATGGAACACCGCTAACCGCATAGAGAACCGTGTTTTGGGTGACCAGGTGCACGTTTTCAATCACCAGTTGCACATTTTCAATCACCAGTTGCACGGAGGATTAATAGCAATCTGCATCCATCGCGATTTCTTAAAGTGTCTATAAAGCACTCAGGACGGGCCCGACCGAGACAGGGCCTTAGTGGGGTGCTCCCATAGCGGGCAACAATGAGAGGGGTGCCTTTAAATTCATTTTGAACCATATTTGAAATTTTGGGTTACCAGATGCACGTTTTCAATCACCAGTTGCACGGAGGATTAATAGCAATCTGCATCCATCGTGATTTCTTAAAGTGTGTAAAAAGCACCCAAGGACGGCCCTGACAGAGAGAGGGCCGTAGTGGGGCACTCCCCTAGCGGGCTATATCAATAGAATGACGGGTAAAAGTATTTAAAACCCTTTTATAATTTTTGGGTTACCAGATGCACGTTTTCAATCACCAGGTGCACGGAGGAAAATGAGCATTTGCATCCATAGTCATGTTTTAAACCGTCCATAAAGCACTCTTGGCCGGCCCCGGCAGAGAGAGAAAGAGATGGTGAAAAAAAAAAAAAAATCATCATCAGACCTTCCATAAATAATTCGGGCCGGCCCCCATTGCTAAAGGTCCGTAGTAGGGTGCGCCATAAGCGGACATGAATAGATGGAACACCGCTAACCGCATAGAGAACCGTGTTTTGGGTGACCAGGTGCACGTTTTCAATCACCAGTTGCACATTTTCAATCACCAGTTGCACGGAGGATTAATAGCAATCTGCATCCATCGCGATTTCTTAAAGTGTCTATAAAGCACTCAGGACGGGCCCGACCGAGACAGGGCCTTAGTGGGGTGCTCCCATAGCGGGCAACAATGAGAGGGGTGCCTTTAAATTCATTTTGAACCATATTTGAAATTTTGGGTTACCAGATGCACGTTTTCAATCACCAGTTGCACGGAGGATTAATAGCAATCTGCATCCATCGTGATTTCTTAAAGTGTGTAAAAAGCACCCAAGGACGGCCCTGACAGAGAGAGGGCCGTAGTGGGGCACTCCCCTAGCGGGCTATATCAATAGAATGACGGGTAAAAGTATTTAAAACCCTTTTATAATTTTTGGGTTACCAGATGCACGTTTTCAATCACCAGGTGCACGGAGGAAAATGAGCATTTGCATCCATAGTCATGTTTTAAACCGTCCATAAAGCACTCTTGGCCGGCCCCGGCAGAGAGAGAAAGAGATGGTGAAAAAAAAAAAAAAATCATCATCAGACCTTCCATAAATAATTCGGGCCGGCCCCCATTGCTAAAGGTCCGTAGTAGGGTGCGCCATAAGCGGACATGAATAGATGGAACACCGCTAACCGCATAGAGAACCGTGTTTTGGGTGACCAGGTGCACGTTTTCAATCACCAGTTGCACATTTTCAATCACCAGTTGCACGGAGGATTAATAGCAATCTGCATCCATCGCGATTTCTTAAAGTGTCTATAAAGCACTCAGGACGGGCCCGACCGAGACAGGGCCTTAGTGGGGTGCTCCCATAGCGGGCAACAATGAGAGGGGTGCCTTTAAATTCATTTTGAACCATATTTGAAATTTTGGGTTACCAGATGCACGTTTTCAATCACCAGTTGCACGGAGGATTAATAGCAATCTGCATCCATCGTGATTTCTTAAAGTGTGTAAAAAGCACCCAAGGACGGCCCTGACAGAGAGAGGGCCGTAGTGGGGCACTCCCCTAGCGGGCTATATCAATAGAATGACGGGTAAAAGTATTTAAAACCCTTTTATAATTTTTGGGTTACCAGATGCACGTTTTCAATCACCAGGTGCACGGAGGAAAATGAGCATTTGCATCCATAGTCATGTTTTAAACCGTCCATAAAGCACTCTTGGCCGGCCCCGGCAGAGAGAGAAAGAGATGGTGAAAAAAAAAAAAAATCATCATCAGACCTTCCATAAATAATTCGGGCCGGCCCCCATTGCTAAAGGTCCGTAGTAGGGTGCGCCATAAGCGGACATGAATAGATGGAACACCGCTAACCGCATAGAGAACCGTGTTTTGGGTGACCAGGTGCACGTTTTCAATCACCAGTTGCACATTTTCAATCACCAGTTGCACGGAGGATTAATAGCAATCTGCATCCATCGCGATTTCTTAAAGTGTCTATAAAGCACTCAGGACGGGCCCGACCGAGACAGGGCCTTAGTGGGGTGCTCCCATAGCGGGCAACAATGAGAGGGGTGCCTTTAAATTCATTTTGAACCATATTTGAAATTTTGGGTTACCAGATGCACGTTTTCAATCACCAGTTGCACGGAGGATTAATAGCAATCTGCATCCATCGTGATTTCTTAAAGTGTGTAAAAAGCACCCAAGGACGGCCCTGACAGAGAGAGGGCCGTAGTGGGGCACTCCCCTAGCGGGCTATATCAATAGAATGACGGGTAAAAGTATTTAAAACCCTTTTATAATTTTTGGGTTACCAGATGCACGTTTTCAATCACCAGGTGCACGGAGGAAAATGAGCATTTGCATCCATAGTCATGTTTTAAACCGTCCATAAAGCACTCTTGGCCGGCCCCGGCAGAGAGAGAAAGAGATGGTGAAAAAAAAAAAAAAATCATCATCAGACCTTCCATAAATAATTCGGGCCGGCCCCCATTGCTAAAGGTCCGTAGTAGGGTGCGCCATAAGCGGACATGAATAGATGGAACACCGCTAACCGCATAGAGAACCGTGTTTTGGGTGACCAGGTGCACGTTTTCAATCACCAGTTGCACATTTTCAATCACCAGTTGCACGGAGGATTAATAGCAATCTGCATCCATCGCGATTTCTTAAAGTGTCTATAAAGCACTCAGGACGGGCCCGACCGAGACAGGGCCTTAGTGGGGTGCTCCCATAGCGGGCAACAATGAGAGGGGTGCCTTTAAATTCATTTTGAACCATATTTGAAATTTTGGGTTACCAGATGCACGTTTTCAATCACCAGTTGCACGGAGGATTAATAGCAATCTGCATCCATCGTGATTTCTTAAAGTGTGTAAAAAGCACCCAAGGACGGCCCTGACAGAGAGAGGGCCGTAGTGGGGCACTCCCCTAGCGGGCTATATCAATAGAATGACGGGTAAAAGTATTTAAAACCCTTTTATAATTTTTGGGTTACCAGATGCACGTTTTCAATCACCAGGTGCACGGAGGAAAATGAGCATTTGCATCCATAGTCATGTTTTAAACCGTCCATAAAGCACCCAGGGCCGGCCCCGGCAGAGAGAGAAAAAGAGGGGAAAAGTGTTGAAAAAAAAAAAAAATCATACCTTCCATAAATAATTCGGACCGGCCCCCATTGAAAAGGTCCGTAGTAGGGTGCATCATTATCGGACATGAATATCGGGAACACCGCTAACCGCATAGAGAACCGTGTTTTGGGTTACCAGATGCACGTTTTCAATCACCAGTTGCACGGAGAGAGAAAAAAAAAATCATACCTTCCATAAATAATTCGGACCGGCCCCCATTGAAAAGGTCCGTAGTAGGGTGCATCATTATCGGACATGAATCTCGGGAACACCGCTAACCGCATAGAGAACCGTGTTTTGGGTGACCAGGTGCACGTTTTCAATCACCAGTTGCACGGAGAAAAAAAAAGTAATCATACCTTCCATAAATAATTCAGGCCGACCCCCATTGAAAAAGGTCCGTAGTAGGGTGCATCATTATCGGACATGTATATCTGTAACACCGGCAAGCGCATTGAGAACCGCATTTTTGGGTTACCAGATGCACGTTTTCAATCACCAGGTGCACGGCTGTGAAAAGTGGGACTCTGTCATTTTTTCGACCAATTTCTGTAATTTTCAAAAAATGATTAAAAATACTTCCCGAAGGGCTAGAGGTCCCAAATTTCGTCTCATACCCTCTCTCGTGATGGGCAACAATTACATAATGTAAAAAAAAATTCGCATCCACAGGAACCTATGCATCCTGTGACATTCACTTTTTTCCCAAA
>NW_023493702.1:35000-42500 GCF_013265735.2 Oncorhynchus mykiss
CAGGTGCACACGGTTCTTTTGGGTGACCAGGTGCACATGGTCCTTTGGGTGACCAGGTGCACGCCGGCCTTTGGGTGACCAGGTGCACATGGTCCTTTTGGGTGACCAGGTGCACATGGTCCTTTGGGTGACCAGGTGCACGCCGGCCTTTGGGTGACCAGGTGCACACGGTTCTTTTGGGTGACCAGGTGCACATGGTCCTTTGGGTGACCAGGTGCACGCCGGCCTTTGGGTGACCAGGTGCACATGGTCCTTTTGGGTGACCAGGTGCACATGGTCCTTTGGGTGACCAGGTGCACGCCGGCCTTTGGGTGACCAGGTGCACACGGTTCTTTTGGGTGACCAGGTGCACATGGTCCTTTGGGTGACCAGGTGCACGCCGGCCTTTGGGTGACCAGGTGCACATGGTCCTTTTGGGTGACCAGGTGCACATGGTCCTTTGGGTGACCAGGTGCACGCCGGCCTTTGGGTGACCAGGTGCACATGGTCCTTTGGGTGACCAGGTGCACGCCGGCCTTTGGGTGACCAGGTGCACATGGTCCTTTGGGTGACCAGGTGCACGCCGGCCTTTGGGTGACCAGGTGCACATGGTCCTTTTGGGTGACCAGGTGCACATGGTCCTTTGGGTGACCAGGTGCACGCCGGCCTTTGGGTGACCAGGTGCACATGGTCCTTTGGGTGACCAGGTGCACGCCGGCCTTTGGGTGACCAGGTGCACATGGTCCTTTGGGTGACCAGGTGCACGCCGGCCTTTGGGTGACCAGGTGCACATGGTCCTTTTGGGTGACCAGGTGCACATGGTCCTTTGGGTGACCAGGTGCACGCCGGCCTTTGGGTGACCAGGTGCACATGGTCCTTTTGGGTGACCAGGTGCACGCCGGCCTTTGGGTGACCAGGTGCACATGGTCCTTTTGGGTGACCAGGTGCACATGGTCCTTTGGGTGACCAGGTGCACGCCGGCCTTTGGGTGACCAGGTGCACACGGTCCTTTTGGGTGACCAGGTGCACGCCGGCCTTTGGGTGACCAGGTGCACATGGTCCTTTTGGGTGACCAGGTGCACGCCGGCCTTTGGGTGACCAGGTGCACGCCGGTCCTTTTGGGTGACCAGGTGCACAAGTTCCATTTGGGTGACCAGGTGCACGCGGTTCATAACAGCGCGGTTATCTGCTTTAATGTCCGAGGAGGGGTGCTTAAGTGTGGGTGCCCTGGTTCACCTGGTATGCGAGGTTGTGGAGGTGGGGGGGGTCCCCTGCTGGTATCATCCCCGAAATAGAGGGGTGATACCCGGGTGGTGAGTAAGGGCCTACAAGCCTGGAGGTCAATAGCTCCAGGGGGTAAGCTCTACTGTCATGTCCGTAAATAGAGTGGTGTTACCCGGGTTTTGAACCATATTTTAATTTTTGGGTTACCAGATGCACACGGGTCTTTTGGAAAACAATCACAATCTGCATCCATCGTAATATCTTAAACTGTATATAAAGCACCTAAGGACGGGCCTGACCGAGAGAGGGCCGTAGTAGGGTACTCCCCTAGCGGGCTATATCAATAGAATGACCGGTAAAATGATTTAAAACAGTTTTATAATTTTTGGGTTACCAGATGCACACGGGTCTTTTGGAAAACAATCACAATCTGCATCCATCGTAATATATGAAACTGTATATAAAGCACTGAAGGACGGCCCCGACCGAGACAGGGCCTTAGTGGGGTGCTCCCATAGCGGGCTATATCAATAGAATGACCGGTAAAAGTATTTAAAACCGTTTTATAATTTTTGGGTTACCAGATGCACGTTTTCAATCACCAGTTGCACGGAGGATTAATAGCAATCTGCATCCATCGTGATTTCTTAAAGTGTGTAAAAAGCACCCAAGGACGGCCCTGACAGAGAGAGGGCCGTAGTGGGGCACTCCCCTAGCGGGCTATATCAATAGAATGACGGGTAAAAGTATTTAAAACCCTTTTATAATTTTTGGGTTACCAGATGCACGTTTTCAATCACCAGGTGCACGGAGGAAAATGAGCATTTGCATCCATAGTCATGTTTTAAACCGTCCATAAAGCACTCTTGGCCGGCCCCGGCAGAGAGAGAAAGAGATGGTGAAAAAAAAAAAAAAATCATCATCAGACCTTCCATAAATAATTCGGGCCGGCCCCCATTGCTAAAGGTCCGTAGTAGGGTGCGCCATAAGCGGACATGAATAGATGGAACACCGCTAACCGCATAGAGAACCGTGTTTTGGGTGACCAGGTGCACGTTTTCAATCACCAGTTGCACATTTTCAATCACCAGTTGCACGGAGGATTAATAGCAATCTGCATCCATCGCGATTTCTTAAAGTGTCTATAAAGCACTCAGGACGGGCCCGACCGAGACAGGGCCTTAGTGGGGTGCTCCCATAGCGGGCAACAATGAGAGGGGTGCCTTTAAATTCATTTTGAACCATATTTGAAATTTTGGGTTACCAGATGCACGTTTTCAATCACCAGTTGCACGGAGGATTAATAGCAATCTGCATCCATCGTGATTTCTTAAAGTGTGTAAAAAGCACCCAAGGACGGCCCTGACAGAGAGAGGGCCGTAGTGGGGCACTCCCCTAGCGGGCTATATCAATAGAATGACGGGTAAAAGTATTTAAACCCTTTTATAATTTTTGGGTTACCAGATGCACGTTTTCAATCACCAGGTGCACGGAGGAAAATGAGCATTTGCATCCATAGTCATGTTTTAAAACCGTCCATAAAGCACTCTTGGCCGGCCCCGGCAGAGAGAGAAAGAGATGGTGAAAAAAAAAAAAAATCATCATCAGACCTTCCATAAATAATTCGGGCCGGCCCCCATTGCTAAAGGTCCGTAGTAGGGTGCGCCATAAGCGGACATGAATAGATGGAACACCGCTAACCGCATAGAGAACCGTGTTTTGGGTGACCAGGTGCACGTTTTCAATCACCAGTTGCACATTTTCAATCACCAGTTGCACGGAGGATTAATAGCAATCTGCATCCATCGCGATTTCTTAAAGTGTCTATAAAGCACTCAGGACGGGCCCGACCGAGACAGGGCCTTAGTGGGGTGCTCCCATAGCGGGCAACAATGAGAGGGGTGCCTTTAAATTCATTTTGAACCATATTTGAAATTTTGGGTTACCAGATGCACGTTTTCAATCACCAGTTGCACGGAGGATTAATAGCAATCTGCATCCATCGTGATTTCTTAAAGTGTGTAAAAAGCACCCAAGGACGGCCCTGACAGAGAGAGGGCCGTAGTGGGGCACTCCCCTAGCGGGCTATATCAATAGAATGACGGGTAAAAGTATTTAAAACCCTTTATAATTTTTGGGTTACCAGATGCACGTTTTCAATCACCAGGTGCACGGAGGAAAATGAGCATTTGCATCCATAGTCATGTTTTAAACCGTCCATAAAGCACTCTTGGCCGGCCCCGGCAGAGAGAGAAAGAGATGGTGAAAAAAAAAAAAAATCATCATCAGACCTTCCATAAATAATTCGGGCCGGCCCCCATTGCTAAAGGTCCGTAGTAGGGTGCGCCATAAGCGGACATGAATAGATGGAACACCGCTAACCGCATAGAGAACCGTGTTTTGGGTGACCAGGTGCACGTTTTCAATCACCAGTTGCACATTTTCAATCACCAGTTGCACGGAGGATTAATAGCAATCTGCATCCATCGCGATTTCTTAAAGTGTCTATAAAGCACTCAGGACGGGCCCGACCGAGACAGGGCCTTAGTGGGGTGCTCCCATAGCGGGCAACAATGAGAGGGGTGCCTTTAAATTCATTTTGAACCATATTTGAAATTTTGGGTTACCAGATGCACGTTTTCAATCACCAGTTGCACGGAGGATTAATAGCAATCTGCATCCATCGTGATTTCTTAAAGTGTGTAAAAAGCACCCAAGGACGGCCCTGACAGAGAGAGGGCCGTAGTGGGGCACTCCCCTAGCGGGCTATATCAATAGAATGACGGGTAAAAGTATTTAAAACCCTTTTATAATTTTTGGGTTACCAGATGCACGTTTTCAATCACCAGGTGCACGGAGGAAAATGAGCATTTGCATCCATAGTCATGTTTTAAACCGTCCATAAAGCACTCTTGGCCGGCCCCGGCAGAGAGAGAAAGAGATGGTGAAAAAAAAAAAAAAATCATCATCAGACCTTCCATAAATAATTCGGGCCGGCCCCCATTGCTAAAGGTCCGTAGTAGGGTGCGCCATAAGCGGACATGAATAGATGGAACACCGCTAACCGCATAGAGAACCGTGTTTTGGGTGACCAGGTGCACGTTTTCAATCACCAGTTGCACATTTTCAATCACCAGTTGCACGGAGGATTAATAGCAATCTGCATCCATCGCGATTTCTTAAAGTGTCTATAAAGCACTCAGGACGGGCCCGACCGAGACAGGGCCTTAGTGGGGTGCTCCCATAGCGGGCAACAATGAGAGGGGTGCCTTTAAATTCATTTTGAACCATATTTGAAATTTTGGGTTACCAGATGCACGTTTTCAATCACCAGTTTGCACGGAGGATTAATAGCAATCTGCATCCATCGTGATTTCTTAAAGTGTGTAAAAAGCACCCAAGGACGGCCCTGACAGAGAGAGGGCCGTAGTGGGGCACTCCCCTAGCGGGCTATATCAATAGAATGACGGGTAAAAGTATTTAAAACCCTTTTATAATTTTTGGGTTACCAGATGCACGTTTTCAATCACCAGGTGCACGGAGGAAAATGAGCATTTGCATCCATAGTCATGTTTTAAACCGTCCATAAAGCACTCTTGGCCGGCCCCGGCAGAGAGAGAAAGAGATGGTGAAAAAAAAAAAAAAATCATCATCAGACCTTCCATAAATAATTCGGGCCGGCCCCCATTGCTAAAGGTCCGTAGTAGGGTGCGCCATAAGCGGACATGAATAGATGGAACACCGCTAACCGCATAGAGAACCGTGTTTGGGTGACCAGGTGCACGTTTTCAATCACCAGTTGCACATTTTCAATCACCAGTTGCACGGAGGATTAATAGCAATCTGCATCCATCGCGATTTCTTAAAGTGTCTATAAAGCACTCAGGACGGGCCCGACCGAGACAGGGCCTTAGTGGGGTGCTCCCATAGCGGGCAACAATGAGAGGGGTGCCTTTAAATTCATTTTGAACCATATTTGAAATTTTGGGTTACCAGATGCACGTTTTCAATCACCAGTTGCACGGAGGATTAATAGCAATCTGCATCCATCGTGATTTCTTAAAGTGTGTAAAAAGCACCCAAGGACGGCCCTGACAGAGAGAGGGCCGTAGTGGGGCACTCCCCTAGCGGGCTATATCAATAGAATGACGGGTAAAAGTATTTAAAACCCTTTTATAATTTTTGGGTTACCAGATGCACGTTTTCAATCACCAGGTGCACGGAGGAAAATGAGCATTTGCATCCATAGTCATGTTTTAAACCGTCCATAAAGCACTCTTGGCCGGCCCCGGCAGAGAGAGAAAGAGATGGTGAAAAAAAAAAAAAAATCATCATCAGACCTTCCATAAATAATTCGGGCCGGCCCCCATTGCTAAAGGTCCGTAGTAGGGTGCGCCATAAGCGGACATGAATAGATGGAACACCGCTAACCGCATAGAGAACCGTGTTTTGGGTGACCAGGTGCACGTTTTCAATCACCAGTTGCACATTTTCAATCACCAGTTGCACGGAGGATTAATAGCAATCTGCATCCATCGCGATTTCTTAAAGTGTCTATAAAGCACTCAGGACGGGCCCGACCGAGACAGGGCCTTAGTGGGGTGCTCCCATAGCGGGCAACAATGAGAGGGGTGCCTTTAAATTCATTTTGAACCATATTTGAAATTTTGGGTTACCAGATGCACGTTTTCAATCACCAGTTGCACGGAGGATTAATAGCAATCTGCATCCATCGTGATTTCTTAAAGTGTGTAAAAGCACCCAAGGACGGCCCTGACAGAGAGAGGGCCGTAGTGGGGCACTCCCCTAGCGGGCTATATCAATAGAATGACGGGTAAAAGTATTTAAAACCCTTTTATAATTTTTGGGTTACCAGATGCACGTTTTCAATCACCAGGTGCACGGAGGAAAATGAGCATTTGCATCCATAGTCATGTTTTAAACCGTCCATAAAGCACTCTTGGCCGGCCCCGGCAGAGAGAGAAAGAGATGGTGAAAAAAAAAAAAAATCATCATCAGACCTTCCATAAATAATTCGGGCCGGCCCCCATTGCTAAAGGTCCGTAGTAGGGTGCGCCATAAGCGGACATGAATAGATGGAACACCGCTAACCGCATAGAGAACCGTGTTTTGGGTGACCAGGTGCACGTTTTCAATCACCAGTTGCACATTTTCAATCACCAGTTGCACGGAGGATTAATAGCAATCTGCATCCATCGCGATTTCTTAAAGTGTCTATAAAGCACTCAGGACGGGCCCGACCGAGACAGGGCCTTAGTGGGGTGCTCCCATAGCGGGCAACAATGAGAGGGGTGCCTTTAAATTCATTTTGAACCATATTTGAAATTTTGGGTTACCAGATGCACGTTTTCAATCACCAGTTGCACGGAGGATTAATAGCAATCTGCATCCATCGTGATTTCTTAAAGTGTGTAAAAAGCACCCAAGGACGGCCCTGACAGAGAGAGGGCCGTAGTGGGGCACTCCCCTAGCGGGCTATATCAATAGAATGACGGGTAAAAGTATTTAAAACCCTTTTATAATTTTTGGGTTACCAGATGCACGTTTTCAATCACCAGGTGCACGGAGGAAAATGAGCATTTGCATCCATAGTCATGTTTTAAACCGTCCATAAAGCACCCAGGGCCGGCCCCGGCAGAGAGAGAAAAAGAGGGGAAAAGTGTTGAAAAAAAAAAAAAATCATACCTTCCATAAATAATTCGGACCGGCCCCCATTGAAAAGGTCCGTAGTAGGGTGCATCATTATCGGACATGAATCTCGGGAACACCGCTAACCGCATAGAGAACCGTGTTTTGGGTTACCAGATGCACGTTTTCAATCACCAGTTGCACGGAGAGAGAAAAAAAAAATCATACCTTCCATAAATAATTCGGACCGGCCCCCATTGAAAAGGTCCGTAGTAGGGTGCATCATTATCGGACATGAATCTCGGGAACACCGCTAACCGCATAGAGAACCGTGTTTTGGGTGACCAGGTGCACGTTTTCAATCACCAGTTGCACGGAGAAAAAAAAGTAATCATACCTTCCATAAATAATTCAGGCCGACCCCCATTGAAAAAGGTCCGTAGTAGGGTGCATCATTATCGGACATGTATATCTGTAACACCGGCAAGCGCATTGAGAACCGCATTTTTGGGTTACCAGATGCACGTTTTCAATCACCAGGTGCACGGCTGTGAAAAGTGGGACTCTGTCATTTTTTCGACCAATTTCTGTAATTTTCAAAAAATGATTAAAAATACTTCCCGAAGGGCTAGAGGTCCCAAATTTCGT
>NW_023493702.1:60000-62500 GCF_013265735.2 Oncorhynchus mykiss
ACCAGGTGCACGCCGGCTTTTGGGTGACCAGGTGCACATGGTCCTTTGGGTGACCAGGTGCACGCCGGCCTTTGGGTGACCAGGTGCACACGGTTCTTTTGGGTGACCAGGTGCACATGGTCCTTTGGGTGACCAGGTGCACGCCGGCCTTTGGGTGACCAGGTGCACACGGTTCTTTTGGGTGACCAGGTGCACATGGTCCTTTGGGTGACCAGGTGCACGCCGGCCTTTGGGTGACCAGGTGCACATGGTCCTTTTGGGTGACCAGGTGCACATGGTCCTTTGGGTGACCAGGTGCACGCCGGCCTTTGGGTGACCAGGTGCACACGGTTCTTTTGGGTGACCAGGTGCACATGGTCCTTTGGGTGACCAGGTGCACGCCGGCCTTTGGGTGACCAGGTGCACATGGTCCTTTTGGGTGACCAGGTGCACATGGTCCTTTGGGTGACCAGGTGCACGCCGGCCTTTGGGTGACCAGGTGCACACGGTTCTTTTGGGTGACCAGGTGCACATGGTCCTTTGGGTGACCAGGTGCACGCCGGCCTTTGGGTGACCAGGTGCACATGGTCCTTTTGGGTGACCAGGTGCACATGGTCCTTTGGGTGACCAGGTGCACGCCGGCCTTTGGGTGACCAGGTGCACATGGTCCTTTGGGTGACCAGGTGCACGCCGGCCTTTGGGTGACCAGGTGCACATGGTCCTTTGGGTGACCAGGTGCACGCCGGCCTTTGGGTGACCAGGTGCACATGGTCCTTTTGGGTGACCAGGTGCACATGGTCCTTTGGGTGACCAGGTGCACGCCGGCCTTTGGGTGACCAGGTGCACATGGTCCTTTGGGTGACCAGGTGCACGCCGGCCTTTGGGTGACCAGGTGCACATGGTCCTTTGGGTGACCAGGTGCACGCCGGCCTTTGGGTGACCAGGTGCACATGGTCCTTTTGGGTGACCAGGTGCACATGGTCCTTTGGGTGACCAGGTGCACGCCGGCCTTTGGGTGACCAGGTGCACATGGTCCTTTTGGGTGACCAGGTGCACGCCGGCCTTTGGGTGACCAGGTGCACATGGTCCTTTTGGGTGACCAGGTGCACATGGTCCTTTGGGTGACCAGGTGCACGCCGGCCTTTGGGTGACCAGGTGCACACGGTCCTTTTGGGTGACCAGGTGCACGCCGGCCTTTGGGTGACCAGGTGCACATGGTCCTTTTGGGTGACCAGGTGCACGCCGGCCTTTGGGTGACCAGGTGCACGCCGGTCCTTTTGGGTGACCAGGTGCACAAGTTCCATTTGGGTGACCAGGTGCACGCGGTTCATAACAGCGCGGTTATCTGCTTTAATGTCCGAGGAGGGGTGCTTAAGTGTGGGTGCCCTGGTTCACCTGGTATGCGAGGTTGTGGAGGTGGGGGGGGTCCCCTGCTGGTATCATCCCCGAAATAGAGGGGTGATACCCGGGTGGTGAGTAAGGGCCTACAAGCCTGGAGGTCAATAGCTCCAGGGGGTAAGCTCTACTGTCATGTCCGTAAATAGAGTGGTGTTACCCGGGTTTTGAACCATATTTTAATTTTTGGGTTACCAGATGCACACGGGTCTTTTGGAAAACAATCACAATCTGCATCCATCGTAATATCTTAAACTGTATATAAAGCACCTAAGGACGGGCCTGACCGAGAGAGGGCCGTAGTAGGGTACTCCCCTAGCGGGCTATATCAATAGAATGACCGGTAAAATGATTTAAAACAGTTTTATAATTTTTGGGTTACCAGATGCACACGGGTCTTTTGGAAAACAATCACAATCTGCATCCATCGTAATATATGAAACTGTATATAAAGCACTGAAGGACGGCCCCGACCGAGACAGGGCCTTAGTGGGGTGCTCCCATAGCGGGCTATATCAATAGAATGACCGGTAAAAGTATTTAAAACCGTTTTATAATTTTTGGGTTACCAGATGCACGTTTTCAATCACCAGTTGCACGGAGGATTAATAGCAATCTGCATCCATCGTGATTTCTTAAAGTGTGTAAAAAGCACCCAAGGACGGCCCTGACAGAGAGAGGGCCGTAGTGGGGCACTCCCCTAGCGGGCTATATCAATAGAATGACGGGTAAAAGTATTTAAAACCCTTTTATAATTTTTGGGTTACCAGATGCACGTTTTCAATCACCAGGTGCACGGAGGAAAATGAGCATTTGCATCCATAGTCATGTTTTAAACCGTCCATAAAGCACCCAGGGCCGGCCCCGGCAGAGAGAGAAAAAGAGGGGAAAAGTGTTGAAAAAAAAAAAAAATCATACCTTCCATAAATAATTCGGACCGGCCCCCATTGAAAAGGTCCGTAGTAGGGTGCATCATTATCGGACATGAATCTCGGGAACACCGCTAACCGCATAGAGAACCGTGTTTTGGGTTACCAGATGCACGTTTTCAATCACCAGTTGCACGGAGAGAGAAAAAAAAAAATCATACCTTCCATAAATAATTCGGACCGGCCCCCATTGAAAA
>NW_023493702.1:72500-95000 GCF_013265735.2 Oncorhynchus mykiss
AGCACTAAGCACGGCCCCGACCAAGAGAGGGCCGTAGTGGGCTACTCCCCTAGCGGGCTATATAAATAAAATGACCGGTAAATGCATTTTGGACAGTTTTATAATTTTTGGGTGACCAGGTGCACAAGTTCCATTTGGGTGACCAGGTGCACGCCGGCTTTTGGGTGACCAGGTGCACGCCGGTCTTTTGGGTGACCAGGTGCACAAGTTCCATTTGGGTGACCAGGTGCACGCCGGCTTTTGGGTGACCAGGTGCACAAGTTCCATTTGGGTGACCAGGTGCACGCCGGCTTTTGGGTGACCAGGTGCACAAGTTCCATTTGGGTGACCAGGTGCACGCCGGCTTTTGGGTGACCAGGTGCACATGGTCCTTTGGGTGACCAGGTGCACGCCGGCCTTTGGGTGACCAGGTGCACACGGTTCTTTTGGGTGACCAGGTGCACATGGTCCTTTGGGTGACCAGGTGCACGCCGGCCTTTGGGTGACCAGGTGCACACGGTTCTTTTGGGTGACCAGGTGCACATGGTCCTTTGGGTGACCAGGTGCACGCCGGCCTTTGGGTGACCAGGTGCACATGGTCCTTTTGGGTGACCAGGTGCACATGGTCCTTTGGGTGACCAGGTGCACGCCGGCCTTTGGGTGACCAGGTGCACACGGTTCTTTTGGGTGACCAGGTGCACATGGTCCTTTGGGTGACCAGGTGCACGCCGGCCTTTGGGTGACCAGGTGCACATGGTCCTTTTGGGTGACCAGGTGCACATGGTCCTTTGGGTGACCAGGTGCACGCCGGCCTTTGGGTGACCAGGTGCACACGGTTCTTTTGGGTGACCAGGTGCACATGGTCCTTTGGGTGACCAGGTGCACGCCGGCCTTTGGGTGACCAGGTGCACATGGTCCTTTTGGGTGACCAGGTGCACATGGTCCTTTGGGTGACCAGGTGCACGCCGGCCTTTGGGTGACCAGGTGCACATGGTCCTTTGGGTGACCAGGTGCACGCCGGCCTTTGGGTGACCAGGTGCACATGGTCCTTTGGGTGACCAGGTGCACGCCGGCCTTTGGGTGACCAGGTGCACATGGTCCTTTTGGGTGACCAGGTGCACATGGTCCTTTGGGTGACCAGGTGCACGCCGGCCTTTGGGTGACCAGGTGCACATGGTCCTTTGGGTGACCAGGTGCACGCCGGCCTTTGGGTGACCAGGTGCACATGGTCCTTTGGGTGACCAGGTGCACGCCGGCCTTTGGGTGACCAGGTGCACATGGTCCTTTTGGGTGACCAGGTGCACATGGTCCTTTGGGTGACCAGGTGCACGCCGGCCTTTGGGTGACCAGGTGCACATGGTCCTTTTGGGTGACCAGGTGCACGCCGGCCTTTGGGTGACCAGGTGCACATGGTCCTTTTGGGTGACCAGGTGCACATGGTCCTTTGGGTGACCAGGTGCACGCCGGCCTTTGGGTGACCAGGTGCACACGGTCCTTTTGGGTGACCAGGTGCACGCCGGCCTTTGGGTGACCAGGTGCACATGGTCCTTTTGGGTGACCAGGTGCACGCCGGCCTTTGGGTGACCAGGTGCACGCCGGTCCTTTTGGGTGACCAGGTGCACAAGTTCCATTTGGGTGACCAGGTGCACGCGGTTCATAACAGCGCGGTTATCTGCTTTAATGTCCGAGGAGGGGTGCTTAAGTGTGGGTGCCCTGGTTCACCTGGTATGCGAGGTTGTGGAGGTGGGGGGGGTCCCCTGCTGGTATCATCCCCGAAATAGAGGGGTGATACCCGGGTGGTGAGTAAGGGCCTACAAGCCTGGAGGTCAATAGCTCCAGGGGGTAAGCTCTACTGTCATGTCCGTAAATAGAGTGGTGTTACCCGGGTTTTGAACCATATTTTAATTTTTGGGTTACCAGATGCACACGGGTCTTTTGGAAAACAATCACAATCTGCATCCATCGTAATATCTTAAACTGTATATAAAGCACCTAAGGACGGGCCTGACCGAGAGAGGGCCGTAGTAGGGTACTCCCCTAGCGGGCTATATCAATAGAATGACCGGTAAAATGATTTAAAACAGTTTTATAATTTTTGGGTTACCAGATGCACACGGGTCTTTTGGAAAACAATCACAATCTGCATCCATCGTAATATATGAAACTGTATATAAAGCACTGAAGGACGGCCCCGACCGAGACAGGGCCTTAGTGGGGTGCTCCCATAGCGGGCTATATCAATAGAATGACCGGTAAAAGTATTTAAAACCGTTTTATAATTTTTGGGTTACCAGATGCACGTTTTCAATCACCAGTTGCACGGAGGATTAATAGCAATCTGCATCCATCGTGATTTCTTAAAGTGTGTAAAAAGCACCCAAGGACGGCCCTGACAGAGAGAGGGCCGTAGTGGGGCACTCCCCTAGCGGGCTATATCAATAGAATGACGGGTAAAAGTATTTAAAACCCTTTTATAATTTTTGGGTTACCAGATGCACGTTTTCAATCACCAGGTGCACGGAGGAAAATGAGCATTTGCATCCATAGTCATGTTTTAAACCGTCCATAAAGCACTCTTGGCCGGCCCCGGCAGAGAGAGAAAGAGATGGTGAAAAAAAAAAAAAAATCATCATCAGACCTTCCATAAATAATTCGGGCCGGCCCCCATTGCTAAAGGTCCGTAGTAGGGTGCGCCATAAGCGGACATGAATAGATGGAACACCGCTAACCGCATAGAGAACCGTGTTTTGGGTGACCAGGTGCACGTTTTCAATCACCAGTTGCACATTTTCAATCACCAGTTGCACGGAGGATTAATAGCAATCTGCATCCATCGCGATTTCTTAAAGTGTCTATAAAGCACTCAGGACGGGCCCGACCGAGACAGGGCCTTAGTGGGGTGCTCCCATAGCGGGCAACAATGAGAGGGGTGCCTTTAAATTCATTTTGAACCATATTTGAAATTTTGGGTTACCAGATGCACGTTTTCAATCACCAGTTGCACGGAGGATTAATAGCAATCTGCATCCATCGTGATTTCTTAAAGTGTGTAAAAAGCACCCAAGGACGGCCCTGACAGAGAGAGGGCCGTAGTGGGGCACTCCCCTAGCGGGCTATATCAATAGAATGACGGGTAAAAGTATTTAAAACCCTTTTATAATTTTTGGGTTACCAGATGCACGTTTTCAATCACCAGGTGCACGGAGGAAAATGAGCATTTGCATCCATAGTCATGTTTTAAACCGTCCATAAAGCACTCTTGGCCGGCCCCGGCAGAGAGAGAAAGAGATGGTGAAAAAAAAAAAAAAATCATCATCAGACCTTCCATAAATAATTCGGGCCGGCCCCCATTGCTAAAGGTCCGTAGTAGGGTGCGCCATAAGCGGACATGAATAGATGGAACACCGCTAACCGCATAGAGAACCGTGTTTTGGGTGACCAGGTGCACGTTTTCAATCACCAGTTGCACATTTTCAATCACCAGTTGCACGGAGGATTAATAGCAATCTGCATCCATCGCGATTTCTTAAAGTGTCTATAAAGCACTCAGGACGGGCCCGACCGAGACAGGGCCTTAGTGGGGTGCTCCCATAGCGGGCAACAATGAGAGGGGTGCCTTTAAATTCATTTTGAACCATATTTGAAATTTTGGGTTACCAGATGCACGTTTTCAATCACCAGTTGCACGGAGGATTAATAGCAATCTGCATCCATCGTGATTTCTTAAAGTGTGTAAAAAGCACCCAAGGACGGCCCTGACAGAGAGAGGGCCGTAGTGGGGCACTCCCCTAGCGGGCTATATCAATAGAATGACGGGTAAAAGTATTTAAAACCCTTTTATAATTTTTGGGTTACCAGATGCACGTTTTCAATCACCAGGTGCACGGAGGAAAATGAGCATTTGCATCCATAGTCATGTTTTAAACCGTCCATAAAGCACTCTTGGCCGGCCCCGGCAGAGAGAGAAAGAGATGGTGAAAAAAAAAAAAAAATCATCATCAGACCTTCCATAAATAATTCGGGCCGGCCCCCATTGCTAAAGGTCCGTAGTAGGGTGCGCCATAAGCGGACATGAATAGATGGAACACCGCTAACCGCATAGAGAACCGTGTTTTGGGTGACCAGGTGCACGTTTTCAATCACCAGTTGCACATTTTCAATCACCAGTTGCACGGAGGATTAATAGCAATCTGCATCCATCGCGATTTCTTAAAGTGTCTATAAAGCACTCAGGACGGGCCCGACCGAGACAGGGCCTTAGTGGGGTGCTCCCATAGCGGGCAACAATGAGAGGGGTGCCTTTAAATTCATTTTGAACCATATTTGAAATTTTGGGTTACCAGATGCACGTTTTCAATCACCAGTTGCACGGAGGATTAATAGCAATCTGCATCCATCGTGATTTCTTAAAGTGTGTAAAAAGCACCCAAGGACGGCCCTGACAGAGAGAGGGCCGTAGTGGGGCACTCCCCTAGCGGGCTATATCAATAGAATGACGGGTAAAAGTATTTAAAACCCTTTTATAATTTTTGGGTTACCAGATGCACGTTTTCAATCACCAGGTGCACGGAGGAAAATGAGCATTTGCATCCATAGTCATGTTTTAAACCGTCCATAAAGCACTCTTGGCCGGCCCCGGCAGAGAGAGAAAGAGATGGTGAAAAAAAAAAAAAAATCATCATCAGACCTTCCATAAATAATTCGGGCCGGCCCCCATTGCTAAAGGTCCGTAGTAGGGTGCGCCATAAGCGGACATGAATAGATGGAACACCGCTAACCGCATAGAGAACCGTGTTTTGGGTGACCAGGTGCACGTTTTCAATCACCAGTTGCACATTTTCAATCACCAGTTGCACGGAGGATTAATAGCAATCTGCATCCATCGCGATTTCTTAAAGTGTCTATAAAGCACTCAGGACGGGCCCGACCGAGACAGGGCCTTAGTGGGGTGCTCCCATAGCGGGCAACAATGAGAGGGGTGCCTTTAAATTCATTTTGAACCATATTTGAAATTTTGGGTTACCAGATGCACGTTTTCAATCACCAGTTGCACGGAGGATTAATAGCAATCTGCATCCATCGTGATTTCTTAAAGTGTGTAAAAAGCACCCAAGGACGGCCCTGACAGAGAGAGGGCCGTAGTGGGGCACTCCCCTAGCGGGCTATATCAATAGAATGACGGGTAAAAGTATTTAAAACCCTTTTATAATTTTTGGGTTACCAGATGCACGTTTTCAATCACCAGGTGCACGGAGGAAAATGAGCATTTGCATCCATAGTCATGTTTTAAACCGTCCATAAAGCACTCTTGGCCGGCCCCGGCAGAGAGAGAAAGAGATGGTGAAAAAAAAAAAAAAATCATCATCAGACCTTCCATAAATAATTCGGGCCGGCCCCCATTGCTAAAGGTCCGTAGTAGGGTGCGCCATAAGCGGACATGAATAGATGGAACACCGCTAACCGCATAGAGAACCGTGTTTTGGGTGACCAGGTGCACGTTTTCAATCACCAGTTGCACATTTTCAATCACCAGTTGCACGGAGGATTAATAGCAATCTGCATCCATCGCGATTTCTTAAAGTGTCTATAAAGCACTCAGGACGGGCCCGACCGAGACAGGGCCTTAGTGGGGTGCTCCCATAGCGGGCAACAATGAGAGGGGTGCCTTTAAATTCATTTTGAACCATATTTGAAATTTTGGGTTACCAGATGCACGTTTTCAATCACCAGTTGCACGGAGGATTAATAGCAATCTGCATCCATCGTGATTTCTTAAAGTGTGTAAAAAGCACCCAAGGACGGCCCTGACAGAGAGAGGGCCGTAGTGGGGCACTCCCCTAGCGGGCTATATCAATAGAATGACGGGTAAAAGTATTTAAAACCCTTTTATAATTTTTGGGTTACCAGATGCACGTTTTCAATCACCAGGTGCACGGAGGAAAATGAGCATTTGCATCCATAGTCATGTTTTAAACCGTCCATAAAGCACTCTTGGCCGGCCCCGGCAGAGAGAGAAAGAGATGGTGAAAAAAAAAAAAAAATCATCATCAGACCTTCCATAAATAATTCGGGCCGGCCCCCATTGCTAAAGGTCCGTAGTAGGGTGCGCCATAAGCGGACATGAATAGATGGAACACCGCTAACCGCATAGAGAACCGTGTTTTGGGTGACCAGGTGCACGTTTTCAATCACCAGTTGCACATTTTCAATCACCAGTTGCACGGAGGATTAATAGCAATCTGCATCCATCGCGATTTCTTAAAGTGTCTATAAAGCACTCAGGACGGGCCCGACCGAGACAGGGCCTTAGTGGGGTGCTCCCATAGCGGGCAACAATGAGAGGGGTGCCTTTAAATTCATTTTGAACCATATTTGAAATTTTGGGTTACCAGATGCACGTTTTCAATCACCAGTTGCACGGAGGATTAATAGCAATCTGCATCCATCGTGATTTCTTAAAGTGTGTAAAAAGCACCCAAGGACGGCCCTGACAGAGAGAGGGCCGTAGTGGGGCACTCCCCTAGCGGGCTATATCAATAGAATGACGGGTAAAAGTATTTAAAACCCTTTTATAATTTTTGGGTTACCAGATGCACGTTTTCAATCACCAGGTGCACGGAGGAAAATGAGCATTTGCATCCATAGTCATGTTTTAAACCGTCCATAAAGCACTCTTGGCCGGCCCCGGCAGAGAGAGAAAGAGATGGTGAAAAAAAAAAAAAAATCATCATCAGACCTTCCATAAATAATTCGGGCCGGCCCCCATTGCTAAAGGTCCGTAGTAGGGTGCGCCATAAGCGGACATGAATAGATGGAACACCGCTAACCGCATAGAGAACCGTGTTTTGGGTGACCAGGTGCACGTTTTCAATCACCAGTTGCACATTTTCAATCACCAGTTGCACGGAGGATTAATAGCAATCTGCATCCATCGCGATTTCTTAAAGTGTCTATAAAGCACTCAGGACGGGCCCGACCGAGACAGGGCCTTAGTGGGGTGCTCCCATAGCGGGCAACAATGAGAGGGGTGCCTTTAAATTCATTTTGAACCATATTTGAAATTTTGGGTTACCAGATGCACGTTTTCAATCACCAGTTGCACGGAGGATTAATAGCAATCTGCATCCATCGTGATTTCTTAAAGTGTGTAAAAAGCACCCAAGGACGGCCCTGACAGAGAGAGGGCCGTAGTGGGGCACTCCCCTAGCGGGCTATATCAATAGAATGACGGGTAAAAGTATTTAAAACCCTTTTATAATTTTTGGGTTACCAGATGCACGTTTTCAATCACCAGGTGCACGGAGGAAAATGAGCATTTGCATCCATAGTCATGTTTTAAACCGTCCATAAAGCACTCTTGGCCGGCCCCGGCAGAGAGAGAAAGAGATGGTGAAAAAAAAAAAAAATCATCATCAGACCTTCCATACATTAAGGGAACATTTCGGCATTTCGTGTATGATCAGTGAGAAAGTCCATATTGCAAATGTACGGTCCCTTACCCGACGTCCGAAATCGTTTGTAAAATTCGCGGTCGGCGTCGGGCCGTGCGGTAGGGCCGGACCTACCGGGAAGTCGTCGAATGAACTTTGTCGGACTTTCGGTTCCCGTTTAAAAAAAAAAACAAGTTTCGGACCGTTTTTCCGCCGTCCCGGACACTCCCACCAGATGGCATACGGAATCATATGGCAATTTGGCAAAACATCACGAATCGCGACGGGGCCTTATCTCAAAAACTGAAAATATTTCGAAGCCGAAACTTGGCGAGCGTAGGTTTGGCTCAAGGGGCAGTTGGCCCCGAACGGGATGGCGTCTAGGCCTCGACGGTTTTTGAGCTACGGCCATTTTTCTGGGATTAAAGGCTTAAAATGGAAGTAGAGAAATTATTTTTCCACTTCAGGTCAAAGCCAAGGAGCCTCCGGTGTCAATAAAAAAAGAACCAGCCATTTATCTATCGTCATTTAAGAGAAACGGAACAATGACAAATTGGTGATGGTCACAAATAGGCGTTTTTTTTTTTTCAACGGTTACAGATCCAGTTGCAGGGTGTTCATACGAATCTTTTTAAAGTGTGCTGCGGAGCTCTGCGACATTTCTGTGATTTTCTATGATTTTCTGAAATAACACAATAACCGACCATTAGAATAGTAGGCCCAAAATGAAGCCTGCCCCACAATGTCATTTGCTTTTGAGTGACAGTGAGAGAACCGTTAGGGTGAGAAGAAAAATTCCACCACATGAATGTTCCTAAGGTCCTCCCGATCTCAACAAGCCTAACCTTGACCGTGTGGCATTAACCCTTCACAGTAAAACAGGGTTTTTTGATCTCACAGATTACAGTTTCATCTCTCCCCATAGGAATACATTGCCTGCACCCCTAATTTCAACCTGAGGCCTATGTGGGTTATGAATGCCGTATGAACCTGTCGTCGGTACCAGTCCATCGGGCCACTATGAGGTCTACCTGTGTCGATTCTAAGCTTCCTGGACCAACCGGAAGTGGTTCAAATGCCCCTAAAAGTGTTTACCCATACACTGCATGCAGTTTGATAGACATAGTGCATTCAACCCTGTGTAGATCAGTCAATTCTTAACGTAAGGACTTAAAACTCAGGATTCTGTAACAGCATACCCCAATGAGGATATGTGGTGACTTATAGCTTCCTGTGCCAACCGGAAGTGCCATAATTGGTGTCTCAGGGGCTGTTTCGAAGGGTTAAAAAATTCAGATCTGTCCAAAACTTCATATATGTGATTAGGCAACCCCCATGAACTGTAAATCAGTCATTTTTCCCAAAAAAAATCAAAGGAAAAAAAAATTGTACTAAAACACAACTTGGATGGAGGGACGTATTGGGGTGCGTAGAGACAGACAGTGGCCGCAATAGTTAGCTTTGTTGGAGCTAAAAAAGAACGGTCGGACCTAGAGTTCCGAAACTTTAGAAACCTGTTCTAGACCTCCGGGCCATGGTGCGTGGCGAGTTACGTGGCTCTAGATGGTTCTCGGACCGAGAAACAGCCTCGTACATTCGCAATAACTTCAATTCATTTTTGCATCACGAAAATGACGACGTTTAGAAAAGTCTCAGAGACGCAAGGCTAGGTGCGTTGAAACCGGCTCGGCCCATAGAGACGGACCCCAAAGTTTCTGTCCGATAGCTCGTTCAAGGACCCCGTAGCAAGGCATGGAAATAAGTGGATTTTCAGCACCAATTAGGGTTTTTCTCGGACACCAAATGACCTATCGAGCCGAAACTCGGGATTCGGGGTCGCCTCACATAGGACTTCGCATAATGTCCGAACTGGACCCGCAGCTAGAACGTAACTATGTGTTTTACCTTTTTATTATGTTTTAAACTAGAGGCGCTGTGAATTATGGGACTGCTCTGACATATATGATAGTTGGCATCTAAATGAGTAGGAAACAGTGGGTTTGGTGTCATAATGACATCTAATTGACTGATGGACACTGACTTGCTAGTTGACTTTTGTACATTTGCAATATGTTTAAACAGAGAGGGACCATCACCAAAATGGCATTCTGAAATCAACACAAAAAATGGCATCACCATAGTCTCCAGACTGTGCTGAGTTCAACGAGCTATCCCGCTTGACCGTAGCTCGCTCGGTCTAGGCGCAGCAACCATTAGAATATTAGGCCCAAAATGAAGCCTGCCCCACAATGTCATTTGCTTTTGAGTGACAGTGAGAGAACCGTTAGGGTGAGAAGAAAAATTCCACCATAGGAATGTTCCTAAGGTCCTCCCGATCTCAACAAGCCTAACCTTGACCGTGTGGCATTAACCCTTCACAGTAAAACAGTGTTTTTTGATCTCACAGATTACAGTGTCATCTCTCCCCATAGGAATACATTGCCTGCACCACAAAATTCAACCTGAGGCCTATGTGGGTTATGAATGCCGTATGAACCTGTCTTCGGTACCAGTCCATCAGGCCACTATGAGGTCTACCTGTGTTGATTCTAAGCTTCCTGGACCAACCGGAAGTGGTTCAAATCACCCTAAAAGTGTTTACCCATACATTGCATGCAGTTTGATAGACATAGTGCATTCAACCCTGTGTAGATCAGTCAATTCTTAACGTAAAGACTTAAAACTCGGGATTCTGTAAGTGGCCATGTCAATCAAGACATGTGGTGATTTATAGCTTCCTGTGCCAACCGGAAGTGCCATAATTGGTGTCTCAGGGGCTGTTTCGAAGGGTTAAAAAATTCAGATCTGTCCAAAACTTCATATATTTGATTAGGCAACCCCCATGAACTGTAAATCAGTCATTTTTCCCCAAAAAAATCAAAGGAAAAAAAATTGCACTAAAACACAACTTGGATGGAGGGACGTATTGGGGTGCGTAGAGACAGACAGTGGCCGCAATAGTTAGCTTTGTTGGAGCTAAAAAAGAACGGTCGGACCTAGAGTTCCGAAACTTTAGAAACCTGTTCTAGACCTCCGGGCCATGGTGCGTGGCGAGTTACGTGGCTCTAGACGGTTCTCGGACCGAGAAACAGCCTCGTACATTTGAAATAACTTCAATTCATTTTTGCATCACGAAAATGACGACATTTAGAAATGTCCCAGAGTCGCAAGACTAGGTGCATTGCGAACGTCTCGGCCCATATAGACAGACCCCAACGTTTCTGTCCGATAGCTCATTCAAGGACCCCGTAGCAAGTCATGGAAAATAGTGGATTTTCAGCACCAATTAGGGTTTTTCTCGGACACCAAATGACCTATCGAGCCGAAACTCGGGATTCGGGGTCGCCTCACATAGGACTTCACATAATGTCCGAACTGGACCCGCAGCTAGAACGTAACTATGTGTTTTACCTTTTTATTAGGTTTTCAACTGAAGGCGCTGTGAATTATGGGACTGCTCTGACATATGTGATAGTTGGCTACTAAATGAGTAGTAAAAAGTGGGTTTGGTGTCAATTGATATCCATTTGGTGTCATAATGACATCTAATTGACTGATGGACACTGACTTGCTAGTTGACTTTTGTACATTTGCAATATGTTTAAACGGAGAGGGACCATCACCAAAATGGCATTCTGAAATCAACACAAAAAATGGCATCACCATAGTCTCCAGACTGTTCTGAGTTCAACGAGCTATCCCGCTTGACCGTAGCTCGCTCGGTCTAGGCGCAGCAACCATTAGAATAGAAGGCCCAAAATGAAGCCTGCACCACAATGTCATTTGCTTTTGAGTGACAGTGAGAGAACCGTTAGGGTGAGAAGAAAAATTCCACCACTTGAATGTTCCTAAGGTCCTCCCGATCTCAACAAGCCTAACCTTGACCGTGTGGCATTAACCCTTCACAGTAAAACAGTGTTTTTTGATCTCACAGATTACAGTGTCATCTCTCCCCATAGGAATACATTGCCTGCACCCCTAATTTCAACCTGAGGCCTATGTGGGTTATGAATGCCGTATGAACCTGTCTTCGGTACCAGTCCATCAGGCCACTATGAGGTCTACCTGTGTTGATTCTAAGCTTCCTGGACCAACCGGAAGTGGTTAAAATGCCCCTAAAAGTGTTTACCCATACAATGCATGCAGTTTGATAGACATAGTGCATTCAACCCTGTGTAGATCAGTCAATTCTTAACGTAAGGACTTAAAACTCAGGATTCTGTAACAGCATACCCCAATGAGGATATGTGTTGATTTATAACTTCCTGTGCCAACCGGAAGTGCCATAATTGGTGTCTCAGGGGCTGTTTCGAAGGGTTAAAAAAGTCTGATCTTTCCAAAACTTCATATGTGTGATTAGGCAACCCCCATGAACTGTAAATCAGTCATTTTTCCCAAAAAAAATCAAAGGAAAAAAAAATTGCACTAAAACACAACTTGGATGGAGGGACGTATTGGGGTGCGTAGAGACAGACAGTGGCTCCAATAGTTAGCTTTGTTGGAGCTAAAAAAGAACCGTCGGACCTAGAGTTCCGAAACTTTAGAAACCTGTTCTAGACCTCCCGTAGATGGTGCGTGGTGAGTTACGTGGCTCTAGAAGGTTCTCGGACCGAGAAACAGCCTCGTACATTTGAAATAACTTCAATTCATTTTTGCATCACGAAAATGACGACATTTAGAAATGTCCCAGAGTCGCAAGACTAGGTGCATTGCGAACGTCTCGGCCCATATAGACAGACCCCAACGTTTCTGTCCGATATCTCATTCAAGGACCCCGTAGCAAGTCATGGAAAATAGTGGATTTTCAGCACCAATTAGGGTTTTTCTCGGACACCAAATGACCTATCGAGCCGAAACTTGGGATTCGGGGTCGCCTCAGCTAGGCCAACACATAACATAAGAAATGGACCCGCAGCTAGAACGTAACTACGTGTTTTATGGTTTTTTTATGGTTTGTACCGAAGGCGTTGTGAATTTTGGGCCAGCTCTGAAGTATGTAATAGTTGGCTACTAAACGAGTTGGAAAAAGTGGGTTTGGTGTCAGTTTGTATCAGTTTGGTGGTCAGAATGATATCTAATTGACTGATGGACTCTTGTCCACTTGACTCTTGTACATTTGCAATATGATTCTATAGTGAAAAAACATCACCAAAAGCGACATTCTGAAATCAACCCAAACGAGCGATTGAGATGACCCAGAATCACTGCAAAGCCATCCCGAGTTCATCGGGCCAGTCAATTTCACATTCCTGCAGGATTTTTATAGCATGACAAATTCGTGATGGTACCTGCCCATTAAAACATATTGCAAATGCACAGTGACTTTGAAAAAGTAAGAAACAAAAAAAAATACATCTAAAATTTTTTGAGCATGACAAATTCGTGATGGTACCTGCCCATTAAAACATATTCCAAATGCACAGTGACTTTGAAAAAGTAAGAAACAAAAAAAAATACATCTAAAATTTTTTGAGCATGACAAATTCGTGATGGTACCTGCCCATTAAAACATATTCCAAATGCACAGTGACTTTGAAAAAGTAAGGAAACATAAACAAATTCGATAAACAAATTCGTGATGGTACCTGCCCATTGAAACATATTGCAAATGCACAGTGACTTTGAAAAAGTAAGGAAACATAAACAAATTCGATAAACAAATTCGTGATGGTACCTGCCCATTAAAACATATTCCAAATGCACAGTGACTTTGAAAAAGTAAGAAACAAAAAAAAATACATCTAAAAAATTTTGAGCATGACAAATTCGTGATGGTACCTGCCCATTGAAACATATTGCAAATGCACAGTGACTTTGAAAAAGTAAGGAAACATAAACAAATTCGATAAACAAATTCGTGATGGTACCTGCCCATTGAAACATATTGCAAATGCACAGTGACTTTGAAAAAGTAAGGAAACATAAACAAATTCGATAAACAAATTCGTGATGGTACCTGCCCATTAAAACATATTCCAAATGCACAGTGACTTTGAAAAAGTAAGGAAACAAAAAAAAATACATCTAAAAAATTTTGAGCATGACAAATTCGTGATGGTACCTGCCCATTGAAACATATTGCAAATGCACAGTGACTTTGAAAAAGTAAGGAAACATAAACAAATTCGATAAACAAATTCGTGATGGTACCTGCCCATTAAAACATATTCCAAATGCACAGTGACTTTGAAAAAGTAAGAAACAAAAAAAAATACATCTAAAAAATTTTGAGCATGACAAATTCGTGATGGTACCTGCCCATTGAAACATATTGCAAATGCACAGTGACTTTGAAAAAGTAAGGAAACATAAACAAATTCGATAAACAAATTCGTGATGGTACCTGCCCATTGAAACATATTGCAAATGCACAGTGACTTTGAAAAAGTAAGGAAACATAAACAAATTCGATAAACAAATTCGTGATGGTACCTGCCCATTAAAACATATTCCAAATGCACAGTGACTTTGAAAAAGTAAGGAAACAAAAAAAAATACATCTAAAAAATTTTGAGCATGACAAATTCGTGATGGTACCTGCCCATTGAAACATATTGCAAATGCACAGTGACTTTGAAAAAGTAAGGAAACATAAACAAATTCGATAAACAAATTCGTGATGGTACCTGCCCATTAAAACATATTCCAAATGCACAGTGACTTTGAAAAAGTAAGAAACAAAAAAAAATACATCTAAAATTTTTTGAGCATGACAAATTCGTGATGGTACCTGCCCATTGAAACATATTGCAAATGCACAGTGACTTTGAAAAAGTAAGGAAACATAAACAAATTCGATAAACAAATTCGTGATGGTACCTGCCCATTAAAACATATTCCAAATGCACAGTGACTTTGAAAAAGTAAGAAACAAAAAAAAATACATCTAAAAAATTTTGAGCATGACAAATTCGTGATGGTACCTGCCCATTGAAACATATTGCAAATGCACAGTGACTTTGAAAAAGTAAGGAAACATAAACAAATTCGATAAACAAATTCGTGATGGTACCTGCCCATTGAAACATATTGCAAATGCACAGTGACTTTGAAAAAGTAAGGAAACATAAACAAATTCGATAAACAAATTCGTGATGGTACCTGCCCATTAAAACATATTCCAAATGCACAGTGACTTTGAAAAAGTAAGGAAACAAAAAAAAATACATCTAAAAAATTTTGAGCATGACAAATTCGTGATGGTACCTGCCCATTGAAACATATTGCAAATGCACAGTGACTTTGAAAAAGTAAGGAAACATAAACAAATTCGATGAACAAATTCGTGATGGTACCTGCCCATTAAAACATATTCCAAATGCACAGTGACTTTGAAAAAGTAAGAAACAAAAAAAAATACATCTAAAAAATTTTGAGCATGACAAATTCGTGATGGTACCTGCCCATTGAAACATATTGCAAATGCACAGTGACTTTGAAAAAGTAAGGAAACATAAACAAATTCGATAAACAAATTCGTGATGGTACCTGCCCATTGAAACATATTGCAAATGCACAGTGACTTTGAAAAAGTAAGGAAACATAAACAAATTCGATAAACAAATTCGTGATGGTACCTGCCCATTAAAACATATTCCAAATGCACAGTGACTTTGAAAAAGTAAGGAAACAAAAAAAAATACATCTAAAAAATTTTGAGCATGACAAATTCGTGATGGTACCTGCCCATTGAAACATATTGCAAATGCACAGTGACTTTGAAAAAGTAAGGAAACATAAACAAATTCGATAAACAAATTCGTGATGGTACCTGCCCATTAAAACATATTCCAAATGCACAGTGACTTTGAAAAAGTAAGAAACAAAAAAAAATACATCTAAAATTTTTTGAGCATGACAAATTCGTGATGGTACCTGCCCATTGAAACATATTGCAAATGCACAGTGACTTTGAAAAAGTAAGGAAACATAAACAAATTCGATAAACAAATTCGTGATGGTACCTGCCCATTAAAACATATTCCAAATGCACAGTGACTTTGAAAAAGTAAGAAACAAAAAAAAATACATCTAAAAAATTTTGAGCATGACAAATTCGTGATGGTACCTGCCCATTGAAACATATTGCAAATGCACAGTGACTTTGAAAAAGTAAGGAAACATAAACAAATTCGATAAACAAATTCGTGATGGTACCTGCCCATTAAAACATATTCCAAATGCACAGTGACTTTGAAAAAGTAAGGAAACAAAAAAAAATACATCTAAAAAATTTTGAGCATGACAAATTCGTGATGGTACCTGCCCATTGAAACATATTGCAAATGCACAGTGACTTTGAAAAAGTAAGGAAACATAAACAAATTCGATAAACAAATTCGTGATGGTACCTGCCCATTAAAACATATTCCAAATGCACAGTGACTTTGAAAAAGTAAGAAACAAAAAAAAATACATCTAAAATTTTTTGAGCATGACAAATTCGTGATGGTACCTGCCCATTGAAACATATTGCAAATGCACAGTGACTTTGAAAAAGTAAGGAAACATAAACAAATTCGATAAACAAATTCGTGATGGTACCTGCCCATTGAAACATATTGCAAATGCACAGTGACTTTGAAAAAGTAAGGAAACATAAACAAATTCGATAAACAAATTCGTGATGGTACCTGCCCATTAAAACATATTCCAAATGCACAGTGACTTTGAAAAAGTAAGGAAACAAAAAAAAATACATCTAAAAAATTTTGAGCATGACAAATTCGTGATGGTACCTGCCCATTGAAACATATTGCAAATGCACAGTGACTTTGAAAAAGTAAGGAAACATAAACAAATTCGATAAACAAATTCGTGATGGTACCTGCCCATTAAAACATATTCCAAATGCACAGTGACTTTGAAAAAGTAAGGAAACAAAAAAAAATACATCTAAAAAATTTTGAGCATGACAAATTCGTGATGGTACCTGCCCATTGAAACATATTGCAAATGCACAGTGACTTTGAAAAAGTAAGGAAACATAAACAAATTCGATAAACAAATTCGTGATGGTACCTGCCCATTAAAACATATTCCAAATGCACAGTGACTTTGAAAAAGTAAGGAAACAAAAAAAAATACATCTAAAAAATTTTGAGCATGACAAATTCGTGATGGTACCTGCCCATTGAAACATATTGCAAATGCACAGTGACTTTGAAAAAGTAAGGAAACATAAACAAATTCGATAAACAAATTCGTGATGGTACCTGCCCATTAAAACATATTCCAAATGCACAGTGACTTTGAAAAAGTAAGAAACAAAAAAAAATACATCTAAAATTTTTTGAGCATGACAAATTCGTGATGGTACCTGCCCATTGAAACATATTGCAAATGCACAGTGACTTTGAAAAAGTAAGGAAACATAAACAAATTCGATAAACAAATTCGTGATGGTACCTGCCCATTGAAACATATTGCAAATGCACAGTGACTTTGAAAAAGTAAGGAAACATAAACAAATTCGATAAACAAATTCGTGATGGTACCTGCCCATTAAAACATATTCCAAATGCACAGTGACTTTGAAAAAGTAAGGAAACAAAAAAAAATACATCTAAAAAATTTTGAGCATGACAAATTCGTGATGGTACCTGCCCATTGAAACATATTGCAAATGCACAGTGACTTTGAAAAAGTAAGGAAACATAAACAAATTCGATAAACAAATTCGTGATGGTACCTGCCCATTAAAACATATTCCAAATGCACAGTGACTTTGAAAAAGTAAGGAAACAAAAAAAAATACATCTAAAAAATTTTGAGCATGACAAATTCGTGATGGTACCTGCCCATTGAAACATATTGCAAATGCACAGTGACTTTGAAAAAGTAAGGAAACATAAACAAATTCGATAAACAAATTCGTGATGGTACCTGCCCATTAAAACATATTCCAAATGCACAGTGACTTTGAAAAAGTAAGAAACAAAAAAAAATACATCTAAAATTTTTTGAGCATGACAAATTCGTGATGGTACCTGCCCATTGAAACATATTGCAAATGCACAGTGACTTTGAAAAAGTAAGGAAACATAAACAAATTTGATAAACAAATTCGTGATGGTACCTGCCCATTAAAACATATTCCAAATGCACAGTGACTTTGAAAAAGTAAGAAACAAAAAAAAATACATCTAAAATTTTTTGAGCATGACAAATTCGTGATGGTACCTGCCCATTGAAACATATTGCAAATGCACAGTGACTTTGAAAAAGTAAGGAAACATAAACAAATTCGATAAACAAATTCGTGATGGTACCTGCCCATTAAAACATATTCCAAATGCACAGTGACTTTGAAAAAGTAAGAAACAAAAAAAAATACATCTAAAATTTTTTGAGCATGACAAATTCGTGATGGTACCTGCCCATTGAAACATATTGCAAATGCACAGTGACTTTGAAAAAATAAGGAAACATAAACAAATTCGATAAACAAATTCGTGATGGTACCTGCCCATTAAAACATATTCCAAATGCACAGTGACTTTGAAAAAGTAAGAAACAAAAAAAAATACATCTAAAATTTTTTGAGCATGACAAATTCGTGATGGTACCTGCCCATTGAAACATATTGCAAATGCACAGTGACTTTGAAAAAGTAAGGAAACATAAACAAATTCGATAAACAAATTCGTGATGGTACCTGCCCATTAAAACATATTCCAAATGCACAGTGACTTTGAAAAAGTAAGGAAACAAAAAAAAATACATCTAAAAAATTTTGAGCATGACAAATTCGTGATGGTACCTGCCCATTGAAACATATTGCAAATGCATAGTGACTTTGAAAAAGTAAGGAAACATAAACAAATTCGATAAACAAATTCGTGATGGTACCTGCCCATTAAAACATATTGCAAATGCACAGTGACTTTGAAAAAGTAAGGAAACATAAACAAAAAAACATCCCAAAAAATGTTGGGTAACCAGCTGCATATTTTAGATCACAAGCTTGAATTTTGAGCATGACAAATTCGTGATGGTACCTGCCCATTAAAACATATTGCAAATGCACAGTGACTTTGAAAAAGTAAGGAAACATAAACAAAAAAACATCCCAAAAATTTTTTTTTGGGTTACCAGTTGCATATTTTAGATCACCAGGTGCACATTTCAGGTCACCAGGTGCACATTTCAGATTACCAGGTGCACGGAGTAAAATATTTACTTTTGACTTTGACTTTTGACTTCCTATGACATCATATTGCAAATGGAGAAAACATATGCCTTATGCACAAGTAAAACAAAAAGAAATATGTAATACAAGTTGACCAAGGTATAGTTTGAGCAAAGTAAAGTTTGAATTTTGAGCATGACAAATTCGTGATGGTACCTGCCCATTAAAACATATTGCAAATGCACAGTGACTTTGAAAAAGTAAGGAAACATAAACAAAAAAACATCCCAAAATTTTTTTTTGGGGTTACCAGTTGCATATTTTAGATCACCAGGTGCACATTTCAGGTCACCAGGTGCACATTTCAGATCACCAGGTGCACGGAGTAAAATATTTACTTTTGACTTTGACTTTTGACTTCCTATGACATCATATTGCAAATGGAGAAAACATATGCCTTATGCACAAGTAAAACAAAAAGAAATATGTAATACAAGTTGACCAAGGTATAGTTTGAGCAAAGTAAAGTTTGAATTTTGAGCATGACAAATTCGTGATGGTACCTGCCCATTAAAACATATTGCAAATGTACAGTGACTTTGAAAAAGTAAGGAAACATATACAAAAAAACATCCCAAAATTTTTTTTTTGGGTTACCAGTTGCATATTTTAGATCACCAGGTGCACATTTCAGGTCACCAGGTGCACATTTCAGATCACCAGGTGCACGGAGGAAAATATTTACTTTTGACTTTGACTTTTGACTTCCTATGACATCATATTGCAAATGGAGAAAACATATGCCTTATGCACAAGTAAAACAAAAAGAAATATGTAATACAAGTTGACCAAGGTATAGTTTGAGCAAAGTAAAGTTTGAATTTTGAGCATGACAAATTCGTGATGGTATCTGCCCATTAAAACATATTGCAAATGCACAGTGACTTTGAAAAAGTAAGGAAACATAAACAAAAAAAATCAAAAACATTTCGTTGCACATTTTAGATCATCAGTTGCACGGAGGAAAATCGTTACTTTTGACTTTGACTTTTGACTTCCTATGACATCATATTGCAAATGGAGAAAACATATGCCTTATGCACAAGTAAAAAAAATATGATAATAAAGCATGACTAAAGTATGTTGATAAAGTTCTTATACATGTGTTATTGACACAAAAATCGAAAGAATTTTGAAAAAAGGTCAAGAAAGCACTTTTTTAAGGATGTATGAAGTTTTTTACCAAATTTTGACATTTTTGACTTTTGACTTTTGACTTCCTATGAAATCATATTCCAAATGGAGAAAACATATGCCTTATGCACAAGTAAAAAAATATATATATATATGATAATAAAGTATGACTAAAGTATGTTGATAAAGTTCTTATACATGTGTAATTGACACAAAAATCGAAAGAATTTTGAAAAAAGGTCCAGAAAGCACTTTTTTAAGGATGTGTGAAGTTTTTTACCAAATTTTGACATTTTTGACTTTTGACTTTTGACTTCCTATGAAATCATATTGCAAATGGACAAAACATATGCCTTATGCGCATGTACTTAAAAAATATATATATATGATGACAAAAGTATACTCATACAGTACTTACCCATGTGTAATTGACAAAAAACTCGAAAGAATTTCGAAAAAAGGTCCAGAAAGCACTTTTTTAAGGGTTTTTAAGTTTTTTTTAAAAAATGTCATTTTTCAAAATTTGGCTTTTGGATGTTGACTTGGGTGCCATTTGCAATATGAAATGCCCCGGTGGAACGCACACGCCCCCTATTGGAATTTTGAAGTGTTACAATTGGCAATTGCCATATGGCATTTGCAATATACTTTGCATGAATCAACGCCAAATTGGGTGGTATTGACCATCGTGTATATGGTTTGTCCAATGCCAATATACCGCCATTTGTTTTTGTCCAAATCAGGGGGGTATTCCCTTACATAAATAATTCGGGCCGGCCCCCATTGCTAAAGGTCCGTAGTAGGGTGCGCCATAAGCGGACATGAATAGATGGAACACCGCTAACCGCATAGAGAACCGTGTTTTGGGTGACCAGGTGCACGTTTTCAATCACCAGTTGCACATTTTCAATCACCAGTTGCACGGAGGATTAATAGCAATCTGCATCCATCGCGATTTCTTAAAGTGTCTATAAAGCACTCAGGACGGGCCCGACCGAGACAGGGCCTTAGTGGGGTGCTCCCATAGCGGGCAACAATGAGAGGGGTGCCTTTAAATTCATTTTGAACCATATTTGAAATTTTGGGTTACCAGATGCACGTTTTCAATCACCAGTTGCACGGAGGATTAATAGCAATCTGCATCCATCGTGATTTCTTAAAGTGTGTAAAAAGCACCCAAGGACGGCCCTGACAGAGAGAGGGCCGTAGTGGGGCACTCCCCTAGCGGGCTATATCAATAGAATGACGGGTAAAAGTATTTAAAACCCTTTTATAATTTTTGGGTTACCAGATGCACGTTTTCAATCACCAGGTGCACGGAGGAAAATGAGCATTTGCATCCATAGTCATGTTTTAAACCGTCCATAAAGCACTCTTGGCCGGCCCCGGCAGAGAGAGAAAGAGATGGTGAAAAAAAAAAAAAATCATCATCAGACCTTCCATAAATAATTCGGGCCGGCCCCCATTGCTAAAGGTCCGTAGTAGGGTGCGCCATAAGCGGACATGAATAGATGGAACACCGCTAACCGCATAGAGAACCGTGTTTTGGGTGACCAGGTGCACGTTTTCAATCACCAGTTGCACATTTTCAATCACCAGTTGCACGGAGGATTAATAGCAATCTGCATCCATCGCGATTTCTTAAAGTGTCTATAAAGCACTCAGGACGGGCCCGACCGAGACAGGGCCTTAGTGGGGTGCTCCCATAGCGGGCAACAATGAGAGGGGTGCCTTTAAATTCATTTTGAACCATATTTGAAATTTTGGGTTACCAGATGCACGTTTTCAATCACCAGTTGCACGGAGGATTAATAGCAATCTGCATCCATCGTGATTTCTTAAAGTGTGTAAAAAGCACCCAAGGACGGCCCTGACAGAGAGAGGGCCGTAGTGGGGCACTCCCCTAGCGGGCTATATCAATAGAATGACGGGTAAAAGTATTTAAAACCCTTTTATAATTTTTGGGTTACCAGATGCACGTTTTCAATCACCAGGTGCACGGAGGAAAATGAGCATTTGCATCCATAGTCATGTTTTAAACCGTCCATAAAGCACCCAGGGCCGGCCCCGGCAGAGAGAGAAAAAGAGGGGAAAAGTGTTGAAAAAAAAAAAAAATCATACCTTCCATAAATAATTCGGACCGGCCCCCATTGAAAAGGTCCGTAGTAGGGTGCATCATTATCGGACATGAATCTCGGGAACACCGCTAACCGCATAGAGAACCGTGTTTTGGGTTACCAGATGCACGTTTTCAATCACCAGTTGCACGGAGAGAGAAAAAAAAAATCATACCTTCCATAAATAATTCGGACCGGCCCCCATTGAAAAGGTCCGTAGTAGGGTGCATCATTATCGGACATGAATCTCGGGAACACCGCTAACCGCATAGAGAACCGTGTTTTGGGTGACCAGGTGCACGTTTTCAATCACCAGTTGCACGGAGAAAAAAAAAGTAATCATACCTTCCATAAATAATTCAGGCCGACCCCCATTGAAAAAGGTCCGTAGTAGGGTGCATCATTATCGGACATGTATATCTGTAACACCGGCAAGCGCATTGAGAACCGCATTTTTGGGTTACCAGATGCACGTTTTCAATCACCAGGTGCACGGCTGTGAAAAGTGGGACTCTGTCATTTTTTCGACCAATTTCTGTAATTTTCAAAAAATGATTAAAAATACTTCCCGAAGGGCTAGAGGTCCCAAATTTCGTCTCATACCCTCTCTCGTGATGGGCAACAATTACATAATGTAAAAAAAAATTCG
>NW_023493702.1:105000-115000 GCF_013265735.2 Oncorhynchus mykiss
TGCACATGGTCCTTTGGGTGACCAGGTGCACGCCGGCCTTTGGGTGACCAGGTGCACACGGTTCTTTTGGGTGACCAGGTGCACATGGTCCTTTGGGTGACCAGGTGCACGCCGGCCTTTGGGTGACCAGGTGCACATGGTCCTTTTGGGTGACCAGGTGCACATGGTCCTTTGGGTGACCAGGTGCACGCCGGCCTTTGGGTGACCAGGTGCACACGGTTCTTTTGGGTGACCAGGTGCACATGGTCCTTTGGGTGACCAGGTGCACGCCGGCCTTTGGGTGACCAGGTGCACATGGTCCTTTTGGGTGACCAGGTGCACATGGTCCTTTGGGTGACCAGGTGCACGCCGGCCTTTGGGTGACCAGGTGCACACGGTTCTTTTGGGTGACCAGGTGCACATGGTCCTTTGGGTGACCAGGTGCACGCCGGCCTTTGGGTGACCAGGTGCACATGGTCCTTTTGGGTGACCAGGTGCACATGGTCCTTTGGGTGACCAGGTGCACGCCGGCCTTTGGGTGACCAGGTGCACATGGTCCTTTGGGTGACCAGGTGCACGCCGGCCTTTGGGTGACCAGGTGCACATGGTCCTTTGGGTGACCAGGTGCACGCCGGCCTTTGGGTGACCAGGTGCACATGGTCCTTTTGGGTGACCAGGTGCACATGGTCCTTTGGGTGACCAGGTGCACGCCGGCCTTTGGGTGACCAGGTGCACATGGTCCTTTGGGTGACCAGGTGCACGCCGGCCTTTGGGTGACCAGGTGCACATGGTCCTTTGGGTGACCAGGTGCACGCCGGCCTTTGGGTGACCAGGTGCACATGGTCCTTTTGGGTGACCAGGTGCACATGGTCCTTTGGGTGACCAGGTGCACGCCGGCCTTTGGGTGACCAGGTGCACATGGTCCTTTTGGGTGACCAGGTGCACGCCGGCCTTTGGGTGACCAGGTGCACATGGTCCTTTTGGGTGACCAGGTGCACATGGTCCTTTGGGTGACCAGGTGCACGCCGGCCTTTGGGTGACCAGGTGCACACGGTCCTTTTGGGTGACCAGGTGCACGCCGGCCTTTGGGTGACCAGGTGCACATGGTCCTTTTGGGTGACCAGGTGCACGCCGGCCTTTGGGTGACCAGGTGCACGCCGGTCCTTTTGGGTGACCAGGTGCACAAGTTCCATTTGGGTGACCAGGTGCACGCGGTTCATAACAGCGCGGTTATCTGCTTTAATGTCCGAGGAGGGGTGCTTAAGTGTGGGTGCCCTGGTTCACCTGGTATGCGAGGTTGTGGAGGTGGGGGGGGTCCCCTGCTGGTATCATCCCCGAAATAGAGGGGTGATACCCGGGTGGTGAGTAAGGGCCTACAAGCCTGGAGGTCAATAGCTCCAGGGGGTAAGCTCTACTGTCATGTCCGTAAATAGAGTGGTGTTACCCGGGTTTTGAACCATATTTTAATTTTTGGGTTACCAGATGCACACGGGTCTTTTGGAAAACAATCACAATCTGCATCCATCGTAATATCTTAAACTGTATATAAAGCACCTAAGGACGGGCCTGACCGAGAGAGGGCCGTAGTAGGGTACTCCCCTAGCGGGCTATATCAATAGAATGACCGGTAAAATGATTTAAAACAGTTTTATAATTTTTGGGTTACCAGATGCACACGGGTCTTTTGGAAAACAATCACAATCTGCATCCATCGTAATATATGAAACTGTATATAAAGCACTGAAGGACGGCCCCGACCGAGACAGGGCCTTAGTGGGGTGCTCCCATAGCGGGCTATATCAATAGAATGACCGGTAAAAGTATTTAAAACCGTTTTATAATTTTTGGGTTACCAGATGCACGTTTTCAATCACCAGTTGCACGGAGGATTAATAGCAATCTGCATCCATCGTGATTTCTTAAAGTGTGTAAAAAGCACCCAAGGACGGCCCTGACAGAGAGAGGGCCGTAGTGGGGCACTCCCCTAGCGGGCTATATCAATAGAATGACGGGTAAAAGTATTTAAAACCCTTTTATAATTTTTGGGTTACCAGATGCACGTTTTCAATCACCAGGTGCACGGAGGAAAATGAGCATTTGCATCCATAGTCATGTTTTAAACCGTCCATAAAGCACTCTTGGCCGGCCCCGGCAGAGAGAGAAAGAGATGGTGAAAAAAAAAAAAAAATCATCATCAGACCTTCCATAAATAATTCGGGCCGGCCCCCATTGCTAAAGGTCCGTAGTAGGGTGCGCCATAAGCGGACATGAATAGATGGAACACCGCTAACCGCATAGAGAACCGTGTTTTGGGTGACCAGGTGCACGTTTTCAATCACCAGTTGCACATTTTCAATCACCAGTTGCACGGAGGATTAATAGCAATCTGCATCCATCGCGATTTCTTAAAGTGTCTATAAAGCACTCAGGACGGGCCCGACCGAGACAGGGCCTTAGTGGGGTGCTCCCATAGCGGGCAACAATGAGAGGGGTGCCTTTAAATTCATTTTGAACCATATTTGAAATTTTGGGTTACCAGATGCACGTTTTCAATCACCAGTTGCACGGAGGATTAATAGCAATCTGCATCCATCGTGATTTCTTAAAGTGTGTAAAAAGCACCCAAGGACGGCCCTGACAGAGAGAGGGCCGTAGTGGGGCACTCCCCTAGCGGGCTATATCAATAGAATGACGGGTAAAAGTATTTAAAACCCTTTTATAATTTTTGGGTTACCAGATGCACGTTTTCAATCACCAGGTGCACGGAGGAAAATGAGCATTTGCATCCATAGTCATGTTTTAAACCGTCCATAAAGCACTCTTGGCCGGCCCCGGCAGAGAGAGAAAGAGATGGTGAAAAAAAAAAAAAAATCATCATCAGACCTTCCATAAATAATTCGGGCCGGCCCCCATTGCTAAAGGTCCGTAGTAGGGTGCGCCATAAGCGGACATGAATAGATGGAACACCGCTAACCGCATAGAGAACCGTGTTTTGGGTGACCAGGTGCACGTTTTCAATCACCAGTTGCACATTTTCAATCACCAGTTGCACGGAGGATTAATAGCAATCTGCATCCATCGCGATTTCTTAAAGTGTCTATAAAGCACTCAGGACGGGCCCGACCGAGACAGGGCCTTAGTGGGGTGCTCCCATAGCGGGCAACAATGAGAGGGGTGCCTTTAAATTCATTTTGAACCATATTTGAAATTTTGGGTTACCAGATGCACGTTTTCAATCACCAGTTGCACGGAGGATTAATAGCAATCTGCATCCATCGTGATTTCTTAAAGTGTGTAAAAAGCACCCAAGGACGGCCCTGACAGAGAGAGGGCCGTAGTGGGGCACTCCCCTAGCGGGCTATATCAATAGAATGACGGGTAAAAGTATTTAAAACCCTTTTATAATTTTTGGGTTACCAGATGCACGTTTTCAATCACCAGGTGCACGGAGGAAAATGAGCATTTGCATCCATAGTCATGTTTTAAACCGTCCATAAAGCACTCTTGGCCGGCCCCGGCAGAGAGAGAAAGAGATGGTGAAAAAAAAAAAAAAATCATCATCAGACCTTCCATAAATAATTCGGGCCGGCCCCCATTGCTAAAGGTCCGTAGTAGGGTGCGCCATAAGCGGACATGAATAGATGGAACACCGCTAACCGCATAGAGAACCGTGTTTTGGGTGACCAGGTGCACGTTTTCAATCACCAGTTGCACATTTTCAATCACCAGTTGCACGGAGGATTAATAGCAATCTGCATCCATCGCGATTTCTTAAAGTGTCTATAAAGCACTCAGGACGGGCCCGACCGAGACAGGGCCTTAGTGGGGTGCTCCCATAGCGGGCAACAATGAGAGGGGTGCCTTTAAATTCATTTTGAACCATATTTGAAATTTTGGGTTACCAGATGCACGTTTTCAATCACCAGTTGCACGGAGGATTAATAGCAATCTGCATCCATCGTGATTTCTTAAAGTGTGTAAAAAGCACCCAAGGACGGCCCTGACAGAGAGAGGGCCGTAGTGGGGCACTCCCCTAGCGGGCTATATCAATAGAATGACGGGTAAAAGTATTTAAAACCCTTTTATAATTTTTGGGTTACCAGATGCACGTTTTCAATCACCAGGTGCACGGAGGAAAATGAGCATTTGCATCCATAGTCATGTTTTAAACCGTCCATAAAGCACTCTTGGCCGGCCCCGGCAGAGAGAGAAAGAGATGGTGAAAAAAAAAAAAAAATCATCATCAGACCTTCCATAAATAATTCGGGCCGGCCCCCATTGCTAAAGGTCCGTAGTAGGGTGCGCCATAAGCGGACATGAATAGATGGAACACCGCTAACCGCATAGAGAACCGTGTTTTGGGTGACCAGGTGCACGTTTTCAATCACCAGTTGCACATTTTCAATCACCAGTTGCACGGAGGATTAATAGCAATCTGCATCCATCGCGATTTCTTAAAGTGTCTATAAAGCACTCAGGACGGGCCCGACCGAGACAGGGCCTTAGTGGGGTGCTCCCATAGCGGGCAACAATGAGAGGGGTGCCTTTAAATTCATTTTGAACCATATTTGAAATTTTGGGTTACCAGATGCACGTTTTCAATCACCAGTTGCACGGAGGATTAATAGCAATCTGCATCCATCGTGATTTCTTAAAGTGTGTAAAAAGCACCCAAGGACGGCCCTGACAGAGAGAGGGCCGTAGTGGGGCACTCCCCTAGCGGGCTATATCAATAGAATGACGGGTAAAAGTATTTAAAACCCTTTTATAATTTTTGGGTTACCAGATGCACGTTTTCAATCACCAGGTGCACGGAGGAAAATGAGCATTTGCATCCATAGTCATGTTTTAAACCGTCCATAAAGCACTCTTGGCCGGCCCCGGCAGAGAGAGAAAGAGATGGTGAAAAAAAAAAAAAAATCATCATCAGACCTTCCATAAATAATTCGGGCCGGCCCCCATTGCTAAAGGTCCGTAGTAGGGTGCGCCATAAGCGGACATGAATAGATGGAACACCGCTAACCGCATAGAGAACCGTGTTTTGGGTGACCAGGTGCACGTTTTCAATCACCAGTTGCACATTTTCAATCACCAGTTGCACGGAGGATTAATAGCAATCTGCATCCATCGCGATTTCTTAAAGTGTCTATAAAGCACTCAGGACGGGCCCGACCGAGACAGGGCCTTAGTGGGGTGCTCCCATAGCGGGCAACAATGAGAGGGGTGCCTTTAAATTCATTTTGAACCATATTTGAAATTTTGGGTTACCAGATGCACGTTTTCAATCACCAGTTGCACGGAGGATTAATAGCAATCTGCATCCATCGTGATTTCTTAAAGTGTGTAAAAAGCACCCAAGGACGGCCCTGACAGAGAGAGGGCCGTAGTGGGGCACTCCCCTAGCGGGCTATATCAATAGAATGACGGGTAAAAGTATTTAAAACCCTTTTATAATTTTTGGGTTACCAGATGCACGTTTTCAATCACCAGGTGCACGGAGGAAAATGAGCATTTGCATCCATAGTCATGTTTTAAACCGTCCATAAAGCACTCTTGGCCGGCCCCGGCAGAGAGAGAAAGAGATGGTGAAAAAAAAAAAAAAATCATCATCAGACCTTCCATAAATAATTCGGGCCGGCCCCCATTGCTAAAGGTCCGTAGTAGGGTGCGCCATAAGCGGACATGAATAGATGGAACACCGCTAACCGCATAGAGAACCGTGTTTTGGGTGACCAGGTGCACGTTTTCAATCACCAGTTGCACATTTTCAATCACCAGTTGCACGGAGGATTAATAGCAATCTGCATCCATCGCGATTTCTTAAAGTGTCTATAAAGCACTCAGGACGGGCCCGACCGAGACAGGGCCTTAGTGGGGTGCTCCCATAGCGGGCAACAATGAGAGGGGTGCCTTTAAATTCATTTTGAACCATATTTGAAATTTTGGGTTACCAGATGCACGTTTTCAATCACCAGTTGCACGGAGGATTAATAGCAATCTGCATCCATCGTGATTTCTTAAAGTGTGTAAAAAGCACCCAAGGACGGCCCTGACAGAGAGAGGGCCGTAGTGGGGCACTCCCCTAGCGGGCTATATCAATAGAATGACGGGTAAAAGTATTTAAAACCCTTTTATAATTTTTGGGTTACCAGATGCACGTTTTCAATCACCAGGTGCACGGAGGAAAATGAGCATTTGCATCCATAGTCATGTTTTAAACCGTCCATAAAGCACTCTTGGCCGGCCCCGGCAGAGAGAGAAAGAGATGGTGAAAAAAAAAAAAAATCATCATCAGACCTTCCATAAATAATTCGGGCCGGCCCCCATTGCTAAAGGTCCGTAGTAGGGTGCGCCATAAGCGGACATGAATAGATGGAACACCGCTAACCGCATAGAGAACCGTGTTTTGGGTGACCAGGTGCACGTTTTCAATCACCAGTTGCACATTTTCAATCACCAGTTGCACGGAGGATTAATAGCAATCTGCATCCATCGCGATTTCTTAAAGTGTCTATAAAGCACTCAGGACGGGCCCGACCGAGACAGGGCCTTAGTGGGGTGCTCCCATAGCGGGCAACAATGAGAGGGGTGCCTTTAAATTCATTTTGAACCATATTTGAAATTTTGGGTTACCAGATGCACGTTTTCAATCACCAGTTGCACGGAGGATTAATAGCAATCTGCATCCATCGTGATTTCTTAAAGTGTGTAAAAAGCACCCAAGGACGGCCCTGACAGAGAGAGGGCCGTAGTGGGGCACTCCCCTAGCGGGCTATATCAATAGAATGACGGGTAAAAGTATTTAAAACCCTTTTATAATTTTTGGGTTACCAGATGCACGTTTTCAATCACCAGGTGCACGGAGGAAAATGAGCATTTGCATCCATAGTCATGTTTTAAACCGTCCATAAAGCACTCTTGGCCGGCCCCGGCAGAGAGAGAAAGAGATGGTGAAAAAAAAAAAAAAATCATCATCAGACCTTCCATAAATAATTCGGGCCGGCCCCCATTGCTAAAGGTCCGTAGTAGGGTGCGCCATAAGCGGACATGAATAGATGGAACACCGCTAACCGCATAGAGAACCGTGTTTTGGGTGACCAGGTGCACGTTTTCAATCACCAGTTGCACATTTTCAATCACCAGTTGCACGGAGGATTAATAGCAATCTGCATCCATCGCGATTTCTTAAAGTGTCTATAAAGCACTCAGGACGGGCCCGACCGAGACAGGGCCTTAGTGGGGTGCTCCCATAGCGGGCAACAATGAGAGGGGTGCCTTTAAATTCATTTTGAACCATATTTGAAATTTTGGGTTACCAGATGCACGTTTTCAATCACCAGTTGCACGGAGGATTAATAGCAATCTGCATCCATCGTGATTTCTTAAAGTGTGTAAAAAGCACCCAAGGACGGCCCTGACAGAGAGAGGGCCGTAGTGGGGCACTCCCCTAGCGGGCTATATCAATAGAATGACGGGTAAAAGTATTTAAAACCCTTTTATAATTTTTGGGTTACCAGATGCACGTTTTCAATCACCAGGTGCACGGAGGAAAATGAGCATTTGCATCCATAGTCATGTTTTAAACCGTCCATAAAGCACTCTTGGCCGGCCCCGGCAGAGAGAGAAAGAGATGGTGAAAAAAAAAAAAAATCATCATCAGACCTTCCATAAATAATTCGGGCCGGCCCCCATTGCTAAAGGTCCGTAGTAGGGTGCGCCATAAGCGGACATGAATAGATGGAACACCGCTAACCGCATAGAGAACCGTGTTTTGGGTGACCAGGTGCACGTTTTCAATCACCAGTTGCACATTTTCAATCACCAGTTGCACGGAGGATTAATAGCAATCTGCATCCATCGCGATTTCTTAAAGTGTCTATAAAGCACTCAGGACGGGCCCGACCGAGACAGGGCCTTAGTGGGGTGCTCCCATAGCGGGCAACAATGAGAGGGGTGCCTTTAAATTCATTTTGAACCATATTTGAAATTTTGGGTTACCAGATGCACGTTTTCAATCACCAGTTGCACGGAGGATTAATAGCAATCTGCATCCATCGTGATTTCTTAAAGTGTGTAAAAAGCACCCAAGGACGGCCCTGACAGAGAGAGGGCCGTAGTGGGGCACTCCCCTAGCGGGCTATATCAATAGAATGACGGGTAAAAGTATTTAAAACCCTTTTATAATTTTTGGGTTACCAGATGCACGTTTTCAATCACCAGGTGCACGGAGGAAAATGAGCATTTGCATCCATAGTCATGTTTTAAACCGTCCATAAAGCACTCTTGGCCGGCCCCGGCAGAGAGAGAAAGAGATGGTGAAAAAAAAAAAAAAATCATCATCAGACCTTCCATAAATAATTCGGGCCGGCCCCCATTGCTAAAGGTCCGTAGTAGGGTGCGCCATAAGCGGACATGAATAGATGGAACACCGCTAACCGCATAGAGAACCGTGTTTTGGGTGACCAGGTGCACGTTTTCAATCACCAGTTGCACATTTTCAATCACCAGTTGCACGGAGGATTAATAGCAATCTGCATCCATCGCGATTTCTTAAAGTGTCTATAAAGCACTCAGGACGGGCCCGACCGAGACAGGGCCTTAGTGGGGTGCTCCCATAGCGGGCAACAATGAGAGGGGTGCCTTTAAATTCATTTTGAACCATATTTGAAATTTTGGGTTACCAGATGCACGTTTTCAATCACCAGTTGCACGGAGGATTAATAGCAATCTGCATCCATCGTGATTTCTTAAAGTGTGTAAAAAGCACCCAAGGACGGCCCTGACAGAGAGAGGGCCGTAGTGGGGCACTCCCCTAGCGGGCTATATCAATAGAATGACGGGTAAAAGTATTTAAAACCCTTTTATAATTTTTGGGTTACCAGATGCACGTTTTCAATCACCAGGTGCACGGAGGAAAATGAGCATTTGCATCCATAGTCATGTTTTAAACCGTCCATAAAGCACTCTTGGCCGGCCCCGGCAGAGAGAGAAAGAGATGGTGAAAAAAAAAAAAAATCATCATCAGACCTTCCATAAATAATTCGGGCCGGCCCCCATTGCTAAAGGTCCGTAGTAGGGTGCGCCATAAGCGGACATGAATAGATGGAACACCGCTAACCGCATAGAGAACCGTGTTTTGGGTGACCAGGTGCACGTTTTCAATCACCAGTTGCACATTTTCAATCACCAGTTGCACGGAGGATTAATAGCAATCTGCATCCATCGCGATTTCTTAAAGTGTCTATAAAGCACTCAGGACGGGCCCGACCGAGACAGGGCCTTAGTGGGGTGCTCCCATAGCGGGCAACAATGAGAGGGGTGCCTTTAAATTCATTTTGAACCATATTTGAAATTTTGGGTTACCAGATGCACGTTTTCAATCACCAGTTGCACGGAGGATTAATAGCAATCTGCATCCATCGTGATTTCTTAAAGTGTGTAAAAAGCACCCAAGGACGGCCCTGACAGAGAGAGGGCCGTAGTGGGGCACTCCCCTAGCGGGCTATATCAATAGAATGACGGGTAAAAGTATTTAAAACCCTTTTATAATTTTTGGGTTACCAGATGCACGTTTTCAATCACCAGGTGCACGGAGGAAAATGAGCATTTGCATCCATAGTCATGTTTTAAACCGTCCATAAAGCACTCTTGGCCGGCCCCGGCAGAGAGAGAAAGAGATGGTGAAAAAAAAAAAAAAATCATCATCAGACCTTCCATAAATAATTCGGGCCGGCCCCCATTGCTAAAGGTCCGTAGTAGGGTGCGCCATAAGCGGACATGAATAGATGGAACACCGCTAACCGCATAGAGAACCGTGTTTTGGGTGACCAGGTGCACGTTTTCAATCACCAGTTGCACATTTTCAATCACCAGTTGCACGGAGGATTAATAGCAATCTGCATCCATCGCGATTTCTTAAAGTGTCTATAAAGCACTCAGGACGGGCCCGACCGAGACAGGGCCTTAGTGGGGTGCTCCCATAGCGGGCAACAATGAGAGGGGTGCCTTTAAATTCATTTTG
>NW_023493702.1:127500-132500 GCF_013265735.2 Oncorhynchus mykiss
AAACAATCACAATCTGCATCCATCGTAATATCTTAAACTGTATATAAAGCACCTAAGGACGGGCCTGACCGAGAGAGGGCCGTAGTAGGGTACTCCCCTAGCGGGCTATATCAATAGAATGACCGGTAAAATGATTTAAAACAGTTTTATAATTTTTGGGTTACCAGATGCACACGGGTCTTTTGGAAAACAATCACAATCTGCATCCATCGTAATATATGAAACTGTATATAAAGCACTGAAGGACGGCCCCGACCGAGACAGGGCCTTAGTGGGGTGCTCCCATAGCGGGCTATATCAATAGAATGACCGGTAAAAGTATTTAAAACCGTTTTATAATTTTTGGGTTACCAGATGCACGTTTTCAATCACCAGTTGCACGGAGGATTAATAGCAATCTGCATCCATCGTGATTTCTTAAAGTGTGTAAAAAGCACCCAAGGACGGCCCTGACAGAGAGAGGGCCGTAGTGGGGCACTCCCCTAGCGGGCTATATCAATAGAATGACGGGTAAAAGTATTTAAAACCCTTTTATAATTTTTGGGTTACCAGATGCACGTTTTCAATCACCAGGTGCACGGAGGAAAATGAGCATTTGCATCCATAGTCATGTTTTAAACCGTCCATAAAGCACTCTTGGCCGGCCCCGGCAGAGAGAGAAAGAGATGGTGAAAAAAAAAAAAAATCATCATCAGACCTTCCATAAATAATTCGGGCCGGCCCCCATTGCTAAAGGTCCGTAGTAGGGTGCGCCATAAGCGGACATGAATAGATGGAACACCGCTAACCGCATAGAGAACCGTGTTTTGGGTGACCAGGTGCACGTTTTCAATCACCAGTTGCACATTTTCAATCACCAGTTGCACGGAGGATTAATAGCAATCTGCATCCATCGCGATTTCTTAAAGTGTCTATAAAGCACTCAGGACGGGCCCGACCGAGACAGGGCCTTAGTGGGGTGCTCCCATAGCGGGCAACAATGAGAGGGGTGCCTTTAAATTCATTTTGAACCATATTTGAAATTTTGGGTTACCAGATGCACGTTTTCAATCACCAGTTGCACGGAGGATTAATAGCAATCTGCATCCATCGTGATTTCTTAAAGTGTGTAAAAAGCACCCAAGGACGGCCCTGACAGAGAGAGGGCCGTAGTGGGGCACTCCCCTAGCGGGCTATATCAATAGAATGACGGGTAAAAGTATTTAAAACCCTTTTATAATTTTTGGGTTACCAGATGCACGTTTTCAATCACCAGGTGCACGGAGGAAAATGAGCATTTGCATCCATAGTCATGTTTTAAACCGTCCATAAAGCACTCTTGGCCGGCCCCGGCAGAGAGAGAAAGAGATGGTGAAAAAAAAAAAAAAATCATCATCAGACCTTCCATAAATAATTCGGGCCGGCCCCCATTGCTAAAGGTCCGTAGTAGGGTGCGCCATAAGCGGACATGAATAGATGGAACACCGCTAACCGCATAGAGAACCGTGTTTTGGGTGACCAGGTGCACGTTTTCAATCACCAGTTGCACATTTTCAATCACCAGTTGCACGGAGGATTAATAGCAATCTGCATCCATCGCGATTTCTTAAAGTGTCTATAAAGCACTCAGGACGGGCCCGACCGAGACAGGGCCTTAGTGGGGTGCTCCCATAGCGGGCAACAATGAGAGGGGTGCCTTTAAATTCATTTTGAACCATATTTGAAATTTTGGGTTACCAGATGCACGTTTTCAATCACCAGTTGCACGGAGGATTAATAGCAATCTGCATCCATCGTGATTTCTTAAAGTGTGTAAAAAGCACCCAAGGACGGCCCTGACAGAGAGAGGGCCGTAGTGGGGCACTCCCCTAGCGGGCTATATCAATAGAATGACGGGTAAAAGTATTTAAAACCCTTTTATAATTTTTGGGTTACCAGATGCACGTTTTCAATCACCAGGTGCACGGAGGAAAATGAGCATTTGCATCCATAGTCATGTTTTAAACCGTCCATAAAGCACTCTTGGCCGGCCCCGGCAGAGAGAGAAAGAGATGGTGAAAAAAAAAAAAAATCATCATCAGACCTTCCATAAATAATTCGGGCCGGCCCCCATTGCTAAAGGTCCGTAGTAGGGTGCGCCATAAGCGGACATGAATAGATGGAACACCGCTAACCGCATAGAGAACCGTGTTTTGGGTGACCAGGTGCACGTTTTCAATCACCAGTTGCACATTTTCAATCACCAGTTGCACGGAGGATTAATAGCAATCTGCATCCATCGCGATTTCTTAAAGTGTCTATAAAGCACTCAGGACGGGCCCGACCGAGACAGGGCCTTAGTGGGGTGCTCCCATAGCGGGCAACAATGAGAGGGGTGCCTTTAAATTCATTTTGAACCATATTTGAAATTTTGGGTTACCAGATGCACGTTTTCAATCACCAGTTGCACGGAGGATTAATAGCAATCTGCATCCATCGTGATTTCTTAAAGTGTGTAAAAAGCACCCAAGGACGGCCCTGACAGAGAGAGGGCCGTAGTGGGGCACTCCCCTAGCGGGCTATATCAATAGAATGACGGGTAAAAGTATTTAAAACCCTTTTATAATTTTTGGGTTACCAGATGCACGTTTTCAATCACCAGGTGCACGGAGGAAAATGAGCATTTGCATCCATAGTCATGTTTTAAACCGTCCATAAAGCACTCTTGGCCGGCCCCGGCAGAGAGAGAAAGAGATGGTGAAAAAAAAAAAAAAATCATCATCAGACCTTCCATAAATAATTCGGGCCGGCCCCCATTGCTAAAGGTCCGTAGTAGGGTGCGCCATAAGCGGACATGAATAGATGGAACACCGCTAACCGCATAGAGAACCGTGTTTTGGGTGACCAGGTGCACGTTTTCAATCACCAGTTGCACATTTTCAATCACCAGTTGCACGGAGGATTAATAGCAATCTGCATCCATCGCGATTTCTTAAAGTGTCTATAAAGCACTCAGGACGGGCCCGACCGAGACAGGGCCTTAGTGGGGTGCTCCCATAGCGGGCAACAATGAGAGGGGTGCCTTTAAATTCATTTTGAACCATATTTGAAATTTTGGGTTACCAGATGCACGTTTTCAATCACCAGTTGCACGGAGGATTAATAGCAATCTGCATCCATCGTGATTTCTTAAAGTGTGTAAAAAGCACCCAAGGACGGCCCTGACAGAGAGAGGGCCGTAGTGGGGCACTCCCCTAGCGGGCTATATCAATAGAATGACGGGTAAAAGTATTTAAAACCCTTTTATAATTTTTGGGTTACCAGATGCACGTTTTCAATCACCAGGTGCACGGAGGAAAATGAGCATTTGCATCCATAGTCATGTTTTAAACCGTCCATAAAGCACTCTTGGCCGGCCCCGGCAGAGAGAGAAAGAGATGGTGAAAAAAAAAAAAAATCATCATCAGACCTTCCATAAATAATTCGGGCCGGCCCCCATTGCTAAAGGTCCGTAGTAGGGTGCGCCATAAGCGGACATGAATAGATGGAACACCGCTAACCGCATAGAGAACCGTGTTTTGGGTGACCAGGTGCACGTTTTCAATCACCAGTTGCACATTTTCAATCACCAGTTGCACGGAGGATTAATAGCAATCTGCATCCATCGCGATTTCTTAAAGTGTCTATAAAGCACTCAGGACGGGCCCGACCGAGACAGGGCCTTAGTGGGGTGCTCCCATAGCGGGCAACAATGAGAGGGGTGCCTTTAAATTCATTTTGAACCATATTTGAAATTTTGGGTTACCAGATGCACGTTTTCAATCACCAGTTGCACGGAGGATTAATAGCAATCTGCATCCATCGTGATTTCTTAAAGTGTGTAAAAAGCACCCAAGGACGGCCCTGACAGAGAGAGGGCCGTAGTGGGGCACTCCCCTAGCGGGCTATATCAATAGAATGACGGGTAAAAGTATTTAAAACCCTTTTATAATTTTTGGGTTACCAGATGCACGTTTTCAATCACCAGGTGCACGGAGGAAAATGAGCATTTGCATCCATAGTCATGTTTTAAACCGTCCATAAAGCACTCTTGGCCGGCCCCGGCAGAGAGAGAAAGAGATGGTGAAAAAAAAAAAAAAATCATCATCAGACCTTCCATAAATAATTCGGGCCGGCCCCCATTGCTAAAGGTCCGTAGTAGGGTGCGCCATAAGCGGACATGAATAGATGGAACACCGCTAACCGCATAGAGAACCGTGTTTTGGGTGACCAGGTGCACGTTTTCAATCACCAGTTGCACATTTTCAATCACCAGTTGCACGGAGGATTAATAGCAATCTGCATCCATCGCGATTTCTTAAAGTGTCTATAAAGCACTCAGGACGGGCCCGACCGAGACAGGGCCTTAGTGGGGTGCTCCCATAGCGGGCAACAATGAGAGGGGTGCCTTTAAATTCATTTTGAACCATATTTGAAATTTTGGGTTACCAGATGCACGTTTTCAATCACCAGTTGCACGGAGGATTAATAGCAATCTGCATCCATCGTGATTTCTTAAAGTGTGTAAAAAGCACCCAAGGACGGCCCTGACAGAGAGAGGGCCGTAGTGGGGCACTCCCCTAGCGGGCTATATCAATAGAATGACGGGTAAAAGTATTTAAAACCCTTTTATAATTTTTGGGTTACCAGATGCACGTTTTCAATCACCAGGTGCACGGAGGAAAATGAGCATTTGCATCCATAGTCATGTTTTAAACCGTCCATAAAGCACCCAGGGCCGGCCCCGGCAGAGAGAGAAAAAGAGGGGAAAAGTGTTGAAAAAAAAAAAAAATCATACCTTCCATAAATAATTCGGACCGGCCCCCATTGAAAAGGTCCGTAGTAGGGTGCATCATTATCGGACATGAATCTCGGGAACACCGCTAACCGCATAGAGAACCGTGTTTTGGGTTACCAGATGCACGTTTTCAATCACCAGTTGCACGGAGAGAGAAAAAAAAAATCATACCTTCCATAAATAATTCGGACCGGCCCCCATTGAA
>NW_023493702.1:142500-155000 GCF_013265735.2 Oncorhynchus mykiss
AAAGCACTAAGCACGGCCCCGACCAAGAGAGGGCCGTAGTGGGCTACTCCCCTAGCGGGCTATATAAATAAAATGACCGGTAAATGCATTTTGGACAGTTTTATAATTTTTGGGTGACCAGGTGCACAAGTTCCATTTGGGTGACCAGGTGCACGCCGGCTTTTGGGTGACCAGGTGCACGCCGGTCTTTTGGGTGACCAGGTGCACAAGTTCCATTTGGGTGACCAGGTGCACGCCGGCTTTTGGGTGACCAGGTGCACAAGTTCCATTTGGGTGACCAGGTGCACGCCGGCTTTTGGGTGACCAGGTGCACAAGTTCCATTTGGGTGACCAGGTGCACGCCGGCTTTTGGGTGACCAGGTGCACATGGTCCTTTGGGTGACCAGGTGCACGCCGGCCTTTGGGTGACCAGGTGCACACGGTTCTTTTGGGTGACCAGGTGCACATGGTCCTTTGGGTGACCAGGTGCACGCCGGCCTTTGGGTGACCAGGTGCACACGGTTCTTTTGGGTGACCAGGTGCACATGGTCCTTTGGGTGACCAGGTGCACGCCGGCCTTTGGGTGACCAGGTGCACATGGTCCTTTTGGGTGACCAGGTGCACATGGTCCTTTGGGTGACCAGGTGCACGCCGGCCTTTGGGTGACCAGGTGCACACGGTTCTTTTGGGTGACCAGGTGCACATGGTCCTTTGGGTGACCAGGTGCACGCCGGCCTTTGGGTGACCAGGTGCACATGGTCCTTTTGGGTGACCAGGTGCACATGGTCCTTTGGGTGACCAGGTGCACGCCGGCCTTTGGGTGACCAGGTGCACACGGTTCTTTTGGGTGACCAGGTGCACATGGTCCTTTGGGTGACCAGGTGCACGCCGGCCTTTGGGTGACCAGGTGCACATGGTCCTTTTGGGTGACCAGGTGCACATGGTCCTTTGGGTGACCAGGTGCACGCCGGCCTTTGGGTGACCAGGTGCACATGGTCCTTTGGGTGACCAGGTGCACGCCGGCCTTTGGGTGACCAGGTGCACATGGTCCTTTGGGTGACCAGGTGCACGCCGGCCTTTGGGTGACCAGGTGCACATGGTCCTTTTGGGTGACCAGGTGCACATGGTCCTTTGGGTGACCAGGTGCACGCCGGCCTTTGGGTGACCAGGTGCACATGGTCCTTTGGGTGACCAGGTGCACGCCGGCCTTTGGGTGACCAGGTGCACATGGTCCTTTGGGTGACCAGGTGCACGCCGGCCTTTGGGTGACCAGGTGCACATGGTCCTTTTGGGTGACCAGGTGCACATGGTCCTTTGGGTGACCAGGTGCACGCCGGCCTTTGGGTGACCAGGTGCACATGGTCCTTTTGGGTGACCAGGTGCACGCCGGCCTTTGGGTGACCAGGTGCACATGGTCCTTTTGGGTGACCAGGTGCACATGGTCCTTTGGGTGACCAGGTGCACGCCGGCCTTTGGGTGACCAGGTGCACACGGTCCTTTTGGGTGACCAGGTGCACGCCGGCCTTTGGGTGACCAGGTGCACATGGTCCTTTTGGGTGACCAGGTGCACGCCGGCCTTTGGGTGACCAGGTGCACGCCGGTCCTTTTGGGTGACCAGGTGCACAAGTTCCATTTGGGTGACCAGGTGCACGCGGTTCATAACAGCGCGGTTATCTGCTTTAATGTCCGAGGAGGGGTGCTTAAGTGTGGGTGCCCTGGTTCACCTGGTATGCGAGGTTGTGGAGGTGGGGGGGGTCCCCTGCTGGTATCATCCCCGAAATAGAGGGGTGATACCCGGGTGGTGAGTAAGGGCCTACAAGCCTGGAGGTCAATAGCTCCAGGGGGTAAGCTCTACTGTCATGTCCGTAAATAGAGTGGTGTTACCCGGGTTTTGAACCATATTTTAATTTTTGGGTTACCAGATGCACACGGGTCTTTTGGAAAACAATCACAATCTGCATCCATCGTAATATCTTAAACTGTATATAAAGCACCTAAGGACGGGCCTGACCGAGAGAGGGCCGTAGTAGGGTACTCCCCTAGCGGGCTATATCAATAGAATGACCGGTAAAATGATTTAAAACAGTTTTATAATTTTTGGGTTACCAGATGCACACGGGTCTTTTGGAAAACAATCACAATCTGCATCCATCGTAATATATGAAACTGTATATAAAGCACTGAAGGACGGCCCCGACCGAGACAGGGCCTTAGTGGGGTGCTCCCATAGCGGGCTATATCAATAGAATGACCGGTAAAAGTATTTAAAACCGTTTTATAATTTTTGGGTTACCAGATGCACGTTTTCAATCACCAGTTGCACGGAGGATTAATAGCAATCTGCATCCATCGTGATTTCTTAAAGTGTGTAAAAAGCACCCAAGGACGGCCCTGACAGAGAGAGGGCCGTAGTGGGGCACTCCCCTAGCGGGCTATATCAATAGAATGACGGGTAAAAGTATTTAAAACCCTTTTATAATTTTTGGGTTACCAGATGCACGTTTTCAATCACCAGGTGCACGGAGGAAAATGAGCATTTGCATCCATAGTCATGTTTTAAACCGTCCATAAAGCACTCTTGGCCGGCCCCGGCAGAGAGAGAAAGAGATGGTGAAAAAAAAAAAAAATCATCATCAGACCTTCCATAAATAATTCGGGCCGGCCCCCATTGCTAAAGGTCCGTAGTAGGGTGCGCCATAAGCGGACATGAATAGATGGAACACCGCTAACCGCATAGAGAACCGTGTTTTGGGTGACCAGGTGCACGTTTTCAATCACCAGTTGCACATTTTCAATCACCAGTTGCACGGAGGATTAATAGCAATCTGCATCCATCGCGATTTCTTAAAGTGTCTATAAAGCACTCAGGACGGGCCCGACCGAGACAGGGCCTTAGTGGGGTGCTCCCATAGCGGGCAACAATGAGAGGGGTGCCTTTAAATTCATTTTGAACCATATTTGAAATTTTGGGTTACCAGATGCACGTTTTCAATCACCAGTTGCACGGAGGATTAATAGCAATCTGCATCCATCGTGATTTCTTAAAGTGTGTAAAAAGCACCCAAGGACGGCCCTGACAGAGAGAGGGCCGTAGTGGGGCACTCCCCTAGCGGGCTATATCAATAGAATGACGGGTAAAAGTATTTAAAACCCTTTTATAATTTTTGGGTTACCAGATGCACGTTTTCAATCACCAGGTGCACGGAGGAAAATGAGCATTTGCATCCATAGTCATGTTTTAAACCGTCCATAAAGCACTCTTGGCCGGCCCCGGCAGAGAGAGAAAGAGATGGTGAAAAAAAAAAAAAAATCATCATCAGACCTTCCATAAATAATTCGGGCCGGCCCCCATTGCTAAAGGTCCGTAGTAGGGTGCGCCATAAGCGGACATGAATAGATGGAACACCGCTAACCGCATAGAGAACCGTGTTTTGGGTGACCAGGTGCACGTTTTCAATCACCAGTTGCACATTTTCAATCACCAGTTGCACGGAGGATTAATAGCAATCTGCATCCATCGCGATTTCTTAAAGTGTCTATAAAGCACTCAGGACGGGCCCGACCGAGACAGGGCCTTAGTGGGGTGCTCCCATAGCGGGCAACAATGAGAGGGGTGCCTTTAAATTCATTTTGAACCATATTTGAAATTTTGGGTTACCAGATGCACGTTTTCAATCACCAGTTGCACGGAGGATTAATAGCAATCTGCATCCATCGTGATTTCTTAAAGTGTGTAAAAAGCACCCAAGGACGGCCCTGACAGAGAGAGGGCCGTAGTGGGGCACTCCCCTAGCGGGCTATATCAATAGAATGACGGGTAAAAGTATTTAAAACCCTTTTATAATTTTTGGGTTACCAGATGCACGTTTTCAATCACCAGGTGCACGGAGGAAAATGAGCATTTGCATCCATAGTCATGTTTTAAACCGTCCATAAAGCACTCTTGGCCGGCCCCGGCAGAGAGAGAAAGAGATGGTGAAAAAAAAAAAAAAATCATCATCAGACCTTCCATAAATAATTCGGGCCGGCCCCCATTGCTAAAGGTCCGTAGTAGGGTGCGCCATAAGCGGACATGAATAGATGGAACACCGCTAACCGCATAGAGAACCGTGTTTTGGGTGACCAGGTGCACGTTTTCAATCACCAGTTGCACATTTTCAATCACCAGTTGCACGGAGGATTAATAGCAATCTGCATCCATCGCGATTTCTTAAAGTGTCTATAAAGCACTCAGGACGGGCCCGACCGAGACAGGGCCTTAGTGGGGTGCTCCCATAGCGGGCAACAATGAGAGGGGTGCCTTTAAATTCATTTTGAACCATATTTGAAATTTTGGGTTACCAGATGCACGTTTTCAATCACCAGTTGCACGGAGGATTAATAGCAATCTGCATCCATCGTGATTTCTTAAAGTGTGTAAAAAGCACCCAAGGACGGCCCTGACAGAGAGAGGGCCGTAGTGGGGCACTCCCCTAGCGGGCTATATCAATAGAATGACGGGTAAAAGTATTTAAAACCCTTTTATAATTTTTGGGTTACCAGATGCACGTTTTCAATCACCAGGTGCACGGAGGAAAATGAGCATTTGCATCCATAGTCATGTTTTAAACCGTCCATAAAGCACTCTTGGCCGGCCCCGGCAGAGAGAGAAAGAGATGGTGAAAAAAAAAAAAAAATCATCATCAGACCTTCCATAAATAATTCGGGCCGGCCCCCATTGCTAAAGGTCCGTAGTAGGGTGCGCCATAAGCGGACATGAATAGATGGAACACCGCTAACCGCATAGAGAACCGTGTTTTGGGTGACCAGGTGCACGTTTTCAATCACCAGTTGCACATTTTCAATCACCAGTTGCACGGAGGATTAATAGCAATCTGCATCCATCGCGATTTCTTAAAGTGTCTATAAAGCACTCAGGACGGGCCCGACCGAGACAGGGCCTTAGTGGGGTGCTCCCATAGCGGGCAACAATGAGAGGGGTGCCTTTAAATTCATTTTGAACCATATTTGAAATTTTGGGTTACCAGATGCACGTTTTCAATCACCAGTTGCACGGAGGATTAATAGCAATCTGCATCCATCGTGATTTCTTAAAGTGTGTAAAAAGCACCCAAGGACGGCCCTGACAGAGAGAGGGCCGTAGTGGGGCACTCCCCTAGCGGGCTATATCAATAGAATGACGGGTAAAAGTATTTAAAACCCTTTTATAATTTTTGGGTTACCAGATGCACGTTTTCAATCACCAGGTGCACGGAGGAAAATGAGCATTTGCATCCATAGTCATGTTTTAAACCGTCCATAAAGCACTCTTGGCCGGCCCCGGCAGAGAGAGAAAGAGATGGTGAAAAAAAAAAAAAAATCATCATCAGACCTTCCATAAATAATTCGGGCCGGCCCCCATTGCTAAAGGTCCGTAGTAGGGTGCGCCATAAGCGGACATGAATAGATGGAACACCGCTAACCGCATAGAGAACCGTGTTTTGGGTGACCAGGTGCACGTTTTCAATCACCAGTTGCACATTTTCAATCACCAGTTGCACGGAGGATTAATAGCAATCTGCATCCATCGCGATTTCTTAAAGTGTCTATAAAGCACTCAGGACGGGCCCGACCGAGACAGGGCCTTAGTGGGGTGCTCCCATAGCGGGCAACAATGAGAGGGGTGCCTTTAAATTCATTTTGAACCATATTTGAAATTTTGGGTTACCAGATGCACGTTTTCAATCACCAGTTGCACGGAGGATTAATAGCAATCTGCATCCATCGTGATTTCTTAAAGTGTGTAAAAAGCACCCAAGGACGGCCCTGACAGAGAGAGGGCCGTAGTGGGGCACTCCCCTAGCGGGCTATATCAATAGAATGACGGGTAAAAGTATTTAAAACCCTTTTATAATTTTTGGGTTACCAGATGCACGTTTTCAATCACCAGGTGCACGGAGGAAAATGAGCATTTGCATCCATAGTCATGTTTTAAACCGTCCATAAAGCACTCTTGGCCGGCCCCGGCAGAGAGAGAAAGAGATGGTGAAAAAAAAAAAAAAATCATCATCAGACCTTCCATAAATAATTCGGGCCGGCCCCCATTGCTAAAGGTCCGTAGTAGGGTGCGCCATAAGCGGACATGAATAGATGGAACACCGCTAACCGCATAGAGAACCGTGTTTTGGGTGACCAGGTGCACGTTTTCAATCACCAGTTGCACATTTTCAATCACCAGTTGCACGGAGGATTAATAGCAATCTGCATCCATCGCGATTTCTTAAAGTGTCTATAAAGCACTCAGGACGGGCCCGACCGAGACAGGGCCTTAGTGGGGTGCTCCCATAGCGGGCAACAATGAGAGGGGTGCCTTTAAATTCATTTTGAACCATATTTGAAATTTTGGGTTACCAGATGCACGTTTTCAATCACCAGTTGCACGGAGGATTAATAGCAATCTGCATCCATCGTGATTTCTTAAAGTGTGTAAAAAGCACCCAAGGACGGCCCTGACAGAGAGAGGGCCGTAGTGGGGCACTCCCCTAGCGGGCTATATCAATAGAATGACGGGTAAAAGTATTTAAAACCCTTTTATAATTTTTGGGTTACCAGATGCACGTTTTCAATCACCAGGTGCACGGAGGAAAATGAGCATTTGCATCCATAGTCATGTTTTAAACCGTCCATAAAGCACTCTTGGCCGGCCCCGGCAGAGAGAGAAAGAGATGGTGAAAAAAAAAAAAAAATCATCATCAGACCTTCCATAAATAATTCGGGCCGGCCCCCATTGCTAAAGGTCCGTAGTAGGGTGCGCCATAAGCGGACATGAATAGATGGAACACCGCTAACCGCATAGAGAACCGTGTTTTGGGTGACCAGGTGCACGTTTTCAATCACCAGTTGCACATTTTCAATCACCAGTTGCACGGAGGATTAATAGCAATCTGCATCCATCGCGATTTCTTAAAGTGTCTATAAAGCACTCAGGACGGGCCCGACCGAGACAGGGCCTTAGTGGGGTGCTCCCATAGCGGGCAACAATGAGAGGGGTGCCTTTAAATTCATTTTGAACCATATTTGAAATTTTGGGTTACCAGATGCACGTTTTCAATCACCAGTTGCACGGAGGATTAATAGCAATCTGCATCCATCGTGATTTCTTAAAGTGTGTAAAAAGCACCCAAGGACGGCCCTGACAGAGAGAGGGCCGTAGTGGGGCACTCCCCTAGCGGGCTATATCAATAGAATGACGGGTAAAAGTATTTAAAACCCTTTTATAATTTTTGGGTTACCAGATGCACGTTTTCAATCACCAGGTGCACGGAGGAAAATGAGCATTTGCATCCATAGTCATGTTTTAAACCGTCCATAAAGCACTCTTGGCCGGCCCCGGCAGAGAGAGAAAGAGATGGTGAAAAAAAAAAAAAATCATCATCAGACCTTCCATAAATAATTCGGGCCGGCCCCCATTGCTAAAGGTCCGTAGTAGGGTGCGCCATAAGCGGACATGAATAGATGGAACACCGCTAACCGCATAGAGAACCGTGTTTTGGGTGACCAGGTGCACGTTTTCAATCACCAGTTGCACATTTTCAATCACCAGTTGCACGGAGGATTAATAGCAATCTGCATCCATCGCGATTTCTTAAAGTGTCTATAAAGCACTCAGGACGGGCCCGACCGAGACAGGGCCTTAGTGGGGTGCTCCCATAGCGGGCAACAATGAGAGGGGTGCCTTTAAATTCATTTTGAACCATATTTGAAATTTTGGGTTACCAGATGCACGTTTTCAATCACCAGTTGCACGGAGGATTAATAGCAATCTGCATCCATCGTGATTTCTTAAAGTGTGTAAAAAGCACCCAAGGACGGCCCTGACAGAGAGAGGGCCGTAGTGGGGCACTCCCCTAGCGGGCTATATCAATAGAATGACGGGTAAAAGTATTTAAAACCCTTTTATAATTTTTGGGTTACCAGATGCACGTTTTCAATCACCAGGTGCACGGAGGAAAATGAGCATTTGCATCCATAGTCATGTTTTAAACCGTCCATAAAGCACTCTTGGCCGGCCCCGGCAGAGAGAGAAAGAGATGGTGAAAAAAAAAAAAATCATCATCAGACCTTCCATAAATAATTCGGGCCGGCCCCCATTGCTAAAGGTCCGTAGTAGGGTGCGCCATAAGCGGACATGAATAGATGGAACACCGCTAACCGCATAGAGAACCGTGTTTTGGGTGACCAGGTGCACGTTTTCAATCACCAGTTGCACATTTTCAATCACCAGTTGCACGGAGGATTAATAGCAATCTGCATCCATCGCGATTTCTTAAAGTGTCTATAAAGCACTCAGGACGGGCCCGACCGAGACAGGGCCTTAGTGGGGTGCTCCCATAGCGGGCAACAATGAGAGGGGTGCCTTTAAATTCATTTTGAACCATATTTGAAATTTTGGGTTACCAGATGCACGTTTTCAATCACCAGTTGCACGGAGGATTAATAGCAATCTGCATCCATCGTGATTTCTTAAAGTGTGTAAAAAGCACCCAAGGACGGCCCTGACAGAGAGAGGGCCGTAGTGGGGCACTCCCCTAGCGGGCTATATCAATAGAATGACGGGTAAAAGTATTTAAAACCCTTTTATAATTTTTGGGTTACCAGATGCACGTTTTCAATCACCAGGTGCACGGAGGAAAATGAGCATTTGCATCCATAGTCATGTTTTAAACCGTCCATAAAGCACTCTTGGCCGGCCCCGGCAGAGAGAGAAAGAGATGGTGAAAAAAAAAAAAAATCATCATCAGACCTTCCATAAATAATTCGGGCCGGCCCCCATTGCTAAAGGTCCGTAGTAGGGTGCGCCATAAGCGGACATGAATAGATGGAACACCGCTAACCGCATAGAGAACCGTGTTTTGGGTGACCAGGTGCACGTTTTCAATCACCAGTTGCACATTTTCAATCACCAGTTGCACGGAGGATTAATAGCAATCTGCATCCATCGCGATTTCTTAAAGTGTCTATAAAGCACTCAGGACGGGCCCGACCGAGACAGGGCCTTAGTGGGGTGCTCCCATAGCGGGCAACAATGAGAGGGGTGCCTTTAAATTCATTTTGAACCATATTTGAAATTTTGGGTTACCAGATGCACGTTTTCAATCACCAGTTGCACGGAGGATTAATAGCAATCTGCATCCATCGTGATTTCTTAAAGTGTGTAAAAAGCACCCAAGGACGGCCCTGACAGAGAGAGGGCCGTAGTGGGGCACTCCCCTAGCGGGCTATATCAATAGAATGACGGGTAAAAGTATTTAAAACCCTTTTATAATTTTTGGGTTACCAGATGCACGTTTTCAATCACCAGGTGCACGGAGGAAAATGAGCATTTGCATCCATAGTCATGTTTTAAACCGTCCATAAAGCACTCTTGGCCGGCCCCGGCAGAGAGAGAAAGAGATGGTGAAAAAAAAAAAAAATCATCATCAGACCTTCCATAAATAATTCGGGCCGGCCCCCATTGCTAAAGGTCCGTAGTAGGGTGCGCCATAAGCGGACATGAATAGATGGAACACCGCTAACCGCATAGAGAACCGTGTTTTGGGTGACCAGGTGCACGTTTTCAATCACCAGTTGCACATTTTCAATCACCAGTTGCACGGAGGATTAATAGCAATCTGCATCCATCGCGATTTCTTAAAGTGTCTATAAAGCACTCAGGACGGGCCCGACCGAGACAGGGCCTTAGTGGGGTGCTCCCATAGCGGGCAACAATGAGAGGGGTGCCTTTAAATTCATTTTGAACCATATTTGAAATTTTGGGTTACCAGATGCACGTTTTCAATCACCAGTTGCACGGAGGATTAATAGCAATCTGCATCCATCGTGATTTCTTAAAGTGTGTAAAAAGCACCCAAGGACGGCCCTGACAGAGAGAGGGCCGTAGTGGGGCACTCCCCTAGCGGGCTATATCAATAGAATGACGGGTAAAAGTATTTAAAACCCTTTTATAATTTTTGGGTTACCAGATGCACGTTTTCAATCACCAGGTGCACGGAGGAAAATGAGCATTTGCATCCATAGTCATGTTTTAAACCGTCCATAAAGCACTCTTGGCCGGCCCCGGCAGAGAGAGAAAGAGATGGTGAAAAAAAAAAAAAATCATCATCAGACCTTCCATAAATAATTCGGGCCGGCCCCCATTGCTAAAGGTCCGTAGTAGGGTGCGCCATAAGCGGACATGAATAGATGGAACACCGCTAACCGCATAGAGAACCGTGTTTTGGGTGACCAGGTGCACGTTTTCAATCACCAGTTGCACATTTTCAATCACCAGTTGCACGGAGGATTAATAGCAATCTGCATCCATCGCGATTTCTTAAAGTGTCTATAAAGCACTCAGGACGGGCCCGACCGAGACAGGGCCTTAGTGGGGTGCTCCCATAGCGGGCAACAATGAGAGGGGTGCCTTTAAATTCATTTTGAACCATATTTGAAATTTTGGGTTACCAGATGCACGTTTTCAATCACCAGTTGCACGGAGGATTAATAGCAATCTGCATCCATCGTGATTTCTTAAAGTGTGTAAAAAGCACCCAAGGACGGCCCTGACAGAGAGAGGGCCGTAGTGGGGCACTCCCCTAGCGGGCTATATCAATAGAATGACGGGTAAAAGTATTTAAAACCCTTTTATAATTTTTGGGTTACCAGATGCACGTTTTCAATCACCAGGTGCACGGAGGAAAATGAGCATTTGCATCCATAGTCATGTTTTAAACCGTCCATAAAGCACTCTTGGCCGGCCCCGGCAGAGAGAGAAAGAGATGGTGAAAAAAAAAAAAAATCATCATCAGACCTTCCATAAATAATTCGGGCCGGCCCCCATTGCTAAAGGTCCGTAGTAGGGTGCGCCATAAGCGGACATGAATAGATGGAACACCGCTAACCGCATAGAGAACCGTGTTTTGGGTGACCAGGTGCACGTTTTCAATCACCAGTTGCACATTTTCAATCACCAGTTGCACGGAGGATTAATAGCAATCTGCATCCATCGCGATTTCTTAAAGTGTCTATAAAGCACTCAGGACGGGCCCGACCGAGACAGGGCCTTAGTGGGGTGCTCCCATAGCGGGCAACAATGAGAGGGGTGCCTTTAAATTCATTTTGAACCATATTTGAAATTTTGGGTTACCAGATGCACGTTTTCAATCACCAGTTGCACGGAGGATTAATAGCAATCTGCATCCATCGTGATTTCTTAAAGTGTGTAAAAAGCACCCAAGGACGGCCCTGACAGAGAGAGGGCCGTAGTGGGGCACTCCCCTAGCGGGCTATATCAATAGAATGACGGGTAAAAGTATTTAAAACCCTTTTATAATTTTTGGGTTACCAGATGCACGTTTTCAATCACCAGGTGCACGGAGGAAAATGAGCATTTGCATCCATAGTCATGTTTTAAACCGTCCATAAAGCACTCTTGGCCGGCCCCGGCAGAGAGAGAAAGAGATGGTGAAAAAAAAAAAAATCATCATCAGACCTTCCATAAATAATTCGGGCCGGCCCCCATTGCTAAAGGTCCGTAGTAGGGTGCGCCATAAGCGGACATGAATAGATGGAACACCGCTAACCGCATAGAGAACCGTGTTTTGGGTGACCAGGTGCACGTTTTCAATCACCAGTTGCACATTTTCAATCACCAGTTGCACGGAGGATTAATAGCAATCTGCATCCATCGCGATTTCTTAAAGTGTCTATAAAGCACTCAGGACGGGCCCGACCGAGACAGGGCCTTAGTGGGGTGCTCCCATAGCGGGCAACAATGAGAGGGGTGCCTTTAAATTCATTTTGAACCATATTTGAAATTTTGGGTTACCAGATGCACGTTTTCAATCACCAGTTGCACGGAGGATTAATAGCAATCTGCATCCATCGTGATTTCTTAAAGTGTGTAAAAAGCACCCAAGGACGGCCCTGACAGAGAGAGGGCCGTAGTGGGGCACTCCCCTAGCGGGCTATATCAATAGAATGACGGGTAAAAGTATTTAAAACCCTTTTATAATTTTTGGGTTACCAGATGCACGTTTTCAATCACCAGGTGCACGGAGGAAAATGAGCATTTGCATCCATAGTCATGTTTTAAACCGTCCATAAAGCACTCTTGGCCGGCCCCGGCAGAGAGAGAAAGAGATGGTGAAAAAAAAAAAAAATCATCATCAGACCTTCCATAAATAATTCGGGCCGGCCCCCATTGCTAAAGGTCCGTAGTAGGGTGCGCCATAAGCGGACATGAATAGATGGAACACCGCTAACCGCATAGAGAACCGTGTTTTGGGTGACCAGGTGCACGTTTTCAATCACCAGTTGCACATTTTCAATCACCAGTTGCACGGAGGATTAATAGCAATCTGCATCCATCGCGATTTCTTAAAGTGTCTATAAAGCACTCAGGACGGGCCCGACCGAGACAGGGCCTTAGTGGGGTGCTCCCATAGCGGGCAACAATGAGAGGGGTGCCTTTAAATTCATTTTGAACCATATTTGAAATTTTG
>NW_023493702.1:167500-177500 GCF_013265735.2 Oncorhynchus mykiss
CATCGTAATATCTTAAACTGTATATAAAGCACCTAAGGACGGGCCTGACCGAGAGAGGGCCGTAGTAGGGTACTCCCCTAGCGGGCTATATCAATAGAATGACCGGTAAAATGATTTAAAACAGTTTTATAATTTTTGGGTTACCAGATGCACACGGGTCTTTTGGAAAACAATCACAATCTGCATCCATCGTAATATATGAAACTGTATATAAAGCACTGAAGGACGGCCCCGACCGAGACAGGGCCTTAGTGGGGTGCTCCCATAGCGGGCTATATCAATAGAATGACCGGTAAAAGTATTTAAAACCGTTTTATAATTTTTGGGTTACCAGATGCACGTTTTCAATCACCAGTTGCACGGAGGATTAATAGCAATCTGCATCCATCGTGATTTCTTAAAGTGTGTAAAAAGCACCCAAGGACGGCCCTGACAGAGAGAGGGCCGTAGTGGGGCACTCCCCTAGCGGGCTATATCAATAGAATGACGGGTAAAAGTATTTAAAACCCTTTTATAATTTTTGGGTTACCAGATGCACGTTTTCAATCACCAGGTGCACGGAGGAAAATGAGCATTTGCATCCATAGTCATGTTTTAAACCGTCCATAAAGCACTCTTGGCCGGCCCCGGCAGAGAGAGAAAGAGATGGTGAAAAAAAAAAAAAATCATCATCAGACCTTCCATAAATAATTCGGGCCGGCCCCCATTGCTAAAGGTCCGTAGTAGGGTGCGCCATAAGCGGACATGAATAGATGGAACACCGCTAACCGCATAGAGAACCGTGTTTTGGGTGACCAGGTGCACGTTTTCAATCACCAGTTGCACATTTTCAATCACCAGTTGCACGGAGGATTAATAGCAATCTGCATCCATCGCGATTTCTTAAAGTGTCTATAAAGCACTCAGGACGGGCCCGACCGAGACAGGGCCTTAGTGGGGTGCTCCCATAGCGGGCAACAATGAGAGGGGTGCCTTTAAATTCATTTTGAACCATATTTGAAATTTTGGGTTACCAGATGCACGTTTTCAATCACCAGTTGCACGGAGGATTAATAGCAATCTGCATCCATCGTGATTTCTTAAAGTGTGTAAAAAGCACCCAAGGACGGCCCTGACAGAGAGAGGGCCGTAGTGGGGCACTCCCCTAGCGGGCTATATCAATAGAATGACGGGTAAAAGTATTTAAAACCCTTTTATAATTTTTGGGTTACCAGATGCACGTTTTCAATCACCAGGTGCACGGAGGAAAATGAGCATTTGCATCCATAGTCATGTTTTAAACCGTCCATAAAGCACTCTTGGCCGGCCCCGGCAGAGAGAGAAAGAGATGGTGAAAAAAAAAAAAAATCATCATCAGACCTTCCATAAATAATTCGGGCCGGCCCCCATTGCTAAAGGTCCGTAGTAGGGTGCGCCATAAGCGGACATGAATAGATGGAACACCGCTAACCGCATAGAGAACCGTGTTTTGGGTGACCAGGTGCACGTTTTCAATCACCAGTTGCACATTTTCAATCACCAGTTGCACGGAGGATTAATAGCAATCTGCATCCATCGCGATTTCTTAAAGTGTCTATAAAGCACTCAGGACGGGCCCGACCGAGACAGGGCCTTAGTGGGGTGCTCCCATAGCGGGCAACAATGAGAGGGGTGCCTTTAAATTCATTTTGAACCATATTTGAAATTTTGGGTTACCAGATGCACGTTTTCAATCACCAGTTGCACGGAGGATTAATAGCAATCTGCATCCATCGTGATTTCTTAAAGTGTGTAAAAAGCACCCAAGGACGGCCCTGACAGAGAGAGGGCCGTAGTGGGGCACTCCCCTAGCGGGCTATATCAATAGAATGACGGGTAAAAGTATTTAAAACCCTTTTATAATTTTTGGGTTACCAGATGCACGTTTTCAATCACCAGGTGCACGGAGGAAAATGAGCATTTGCATCCATAGTCATGTTTTAAACCGTCCATAAAGCACTCTTGGCCGGCCCCGGCAGAGAGAGAAAGAGATGGTGAAAAAAAAAAAAAATCATCATCAGACCTTCCATAAATAATTCGGGCCGGCCCCCATTGCTAAAGGTCCGTAGTAGGGTGCGCCATAAGCGGACATGAATAGATGGAACACCGCTAACCGCATAGAGAACCGTGTTTTGGGTGACCAGGTGCACGTTTTCAATCACCAGTTGCACATTTTCAATCACCAGTTGCACGGAGGATTAATAGCAATCTGCATCCATCGCGATTTCTTAAAGTGTCTATAAAGCACTCAGGACGGGCCCGACCGAGACAGGGCCTTAGTGGGGTGCTCCCATAGCGGGCAACAATGAGAGGGGTGCCTTTAAATTCATTTTGAACCATATTTGAAATTTTGGGTTACCAGATGCACGTTTTCAATCACCAGTTGCACGGAGGATTAATAGCAATCTGCATCCATCGTGATTTCTTAAAGTGTGTAAAAAGCACCCAAGGACGGCCCTGACAGAGAGAGGGCCGTAGTGGGGCACTCCCCTAGCGGGCTATATCAATAGAATGACGGGTAAAAGTATTTAAAACCCTTTTATAATTTTTGGGTTACCAGATGCACGTTTTCAATCACCAGGTGCACGGAGGAAAATGAGCATTTGCATCCATAGTCATGTTTTAAACCGTCCATAAAGCACTCTTGGCCGGCCCCGGCAGAGAGAGAAAGAGATGGTGAAAAAAAAAAAAAATCATCATCAGACCTTCCATAAATAATTCGGGCCGGCCCCCATTGCTAAAGGTCCGTAGTAGGGTGCGCCATAAGCGGACATGAATAGATGGAACACCGCTAACCGCATAGAGAACCGTGTTTTGGGTGACCAGGTGCACGTTTTCAATCACCAGTTGCACATTTTCAATCACCAGTTGCACGGAGGATTAATAGCAATCTGCATCCATCGCGATTTCTTAAAGTGTCTATAAAGCACTCAGGACGGGCCCGACCGAGACAGGGCCTTAGTGGGGTGCTCCCATAGCGGGCAACAATGAGAGGGGTGCCTTTAAATTCATTTTGAACCATATTTGAAATTTTGGGTTACCAGATGCACGTTTTCAATCACCAGTTGCACGGAGGATTAATAGCAATCTGCATCCATCGTGATTTCTTAAAGTGTGTAAAAAGCACCCAAGGACGGCCCTGACAGAGAGAGGGCCGTAGTGGGGCACTCCCCTAGCGGGCTATATCAATAGAATGACGGGTAAAAGTATTTAAAACCCTTTTATAATTTTTGGGTTACCAGATGCACGTTTTCAATCACCAGGTGCACGGAGGAAAATGAGCATTTGCATCCATAGTCATGTTTTAAACCGTCCATAAAGCACTCTTGGCCGGCCCCGGCAGAGAGAGAAAGAGATGGTGAAAAAAAAAAAAAAATCATCATCAGACCTTCCATAAATAATTCGGGCCGGCCCCCATTGCTAAAGGTCCGTAGTAGGGTGCGCCATAAGCGGACATGAATAGATGGAACACCGCTAACCGCATAGAGAACCGTGTTTTGGGTGACCAGGTGCACGTTTTCAATCACCAGTTGCACATTTTCAATCACCAGTTGCACGGAGGATTAATAGCAATCTGCATCCATCGCGATTTCTTAAAGTGTCTATAAAGCACTCAGGACGGGCCCGACCGAGACAGGGCCTTAGTGGGGTGCTCCCATAGCGGGCAACAATGAGAGGGGTGCCTTTAAATTCATTTTGAACCATATTTGAAATTTTGGGTTACCAGATGCACGTTTTCAATCACCAGTTGCACGGAGGATTAATAGCAATCTGCATCCATCGTGATTTCTTAAAGTGTGTAAAAAGCACCCAAGGACGGCCCTGACAGAGAGAGGGCCGTAGTGGGGCACTCCCCTAGCGGGCTATATCAATAGAATGACGGGTAAAAGTATTTAAAACCCTTTTATAATTTTTGGGTTACCAGATGCACGTTTTCAATCACCAGGTGCACGGAGGAAAATGAGCATTTGCATCCATAGTCATGTTTTAAACCGTCCATAAAGCACTCTTGGCCGGCCCCGGCAGAGAGAGAAAGAGATGGTGAAAAAAAAAAAAAAATCATCATCAGACCTTCCATAAATAATTCGGGCCGGCCCCCATTGCTAAAGGTCCGTAGTAGGGTGCGCCATAAGCGGACATGAATAGATGGAACACCGCTAACCGCATAGAGAACCGTGTTTTGGGTGACCAGGTGCACGTTTTCAATCACCAGTTGCACATTTTCAATCACCAGTTGCACGGAGGATTAATAGCAATCTGCATCCATCGCGATTTCTTAAAGTGTCTATAAAGCACTCAGGACGGGCCCGACCGAGACAGGGCCTTAGTGGGGTGCTCCCATAGCGGGCAACAATGAGAGGGGTGCCTTTAAATTCATTTTGAACCATATTTGAAATTTTGGGTTACCAGATGCACGTTTTCAATCACCAGTTGCACGGAGGATTAATAGCAATCTGCATCCATCGTGATTTCTTAAAGTGTGTAAAAAGCACCCAAGGACGGCCCTGACAGAGAGAGGGCCGTAGTGGGGCACTCCCCTAGCGGGCTATATCAATAGAATGACGGGTAAAAGTATTTAAAACCCTTTTATAATTTTTGGGTTACCAGATGCACGTTTTCAATCACCAGGTGCACGGAGGAAAATGAGCATTTGCATCCATAGTCATGTTTTAAACCGTCCATAAAGCACTCTTGGCCGGCCCCGGCAGAGAGAGAAAGAGATGGTGAAAAAAAAAAAAAATCATCATCAGACCTTCCATAAATAATTCGGGCCGGCCCCCATTGCTAAAGGTCCGTAGTAGGGTGCGCCATAAGCGGACATGAATAGATGGAACACCGCTAACCGCATAGAGAACCGTGTTTTGGGTGACCAGGTGCACGTTTTCAATCACCAGTTGCACATTTTCAATCACCAGTTGCACGGAGGATTAATAGCAATCTGCATCCATCGCGATTTCTTAAAGTGTCTATAAAGCACTCAGGACGGGCCCGACCGAGACAGGGCCTTAGTGGGGTGCTCCCATAGCGGGCAACAATGAGAGGGGTGCCTTTAAATTCATTTTGAACCATATTTGAAATTTTGGGTTACCAGATGCACGTTTTCAATCACCAGTTGCACGGAGGATTAATAGCAATCTGCATCCATCGTGATTTCTTAAAGTGTGTAAAAAGCACCCAAGGACGGCCCTGACAGAGAGAGGGCCGTAGTGGGGCACTCCCCTAGCGGGCTATATCAATAGAATGACGGGTAAAAGTATTTAAAACCCTTTTATAATTTTTGGGTTACCAGATGCACGTTTTCAATCACCAGGTGCACGGAGGAAAATGAGCATTTGCATCCATAGTCATGTTTTAAACCGTCCATAAAGCACTCTTGGCCGGCCCCGGCAGAGAGAGAAAGAGATGGTGAAAAAAAAAAAAAAATCATCATCAGACCTTCCATAAATAATTCGGGCCGGCCCCCATTGCTAAAGGTCCGTAGTAGGGTGCGCCATAAGCGGACATGAATAGATGGAACACCGCTAACCGCATAGAGAACCGTGTTTTGGGTGACCAGGTGCACGTTTTCAATCACCAGTTGCACATTTTCAATCACCAGTTGCACGGAGGATTAATAGCAATCTGCATCCATCGCGATTTCTTAAAGTGTCTATAAAGCACTCAGGACGGGCCCGACCGAGACAGGGCCTTAGTGGGGTGCTCCCATAGCGGGCAACAATGAGAGGGGTGCCTTTAAATTCATTTTGAACCATATTTGAAATTTTGGGTTACCAGATGCACGTTTTCAATCACCAGTTGCACGGAGGATTAATAGCAATCTGCATCCATCGTGATTTCTTAAAGTGTGTAAAAAGCACCCAAGGACGGCCCTGACAGAGAGAGGGCCGTAGTGGGGCACTCCCCTAGCGGGCTATATCAATAGAATGACGGGTAAAAGTATTTAAAACCCTTTTATAATTTTTGGGTTACCAGATGCACGTTTTCAATCACCAGGTGCACGGAGGAAAATGAGCATTTGCATCCATAGTCATGTTTTAAACCGTCCATAAAGCACTCTTGGCCGGCCCCGGCAGAGAGAGAAAGAGATGGTGAAAAAAAAAAAAAAATCATCATCAGACCTTCCATAAATAATTCGGGCCGGCCCCCATTGCTAAAGGTCCGTAGTAGGGTGCGCCATAAGCGGACATGAATAGATGGAACACCGCTAACCGCATAGAGAACCGTGTTTTGGGTGACCAGGTGCACGTTTTCAATCACCAGTTGCACATTTTCAATCACCAGTTGCACGGAGGATTAATAGCAATCTGCATCCATCGCGATTTCTTAAAGTGTCTATAAAGCACTCAGGACGGGCCCGACCGAGACAGGGCCTTAGTGGGGTGCTCCCATAGCGGGCAACAATGAGAGGGGTGCCTTTAAATTCATTTTGAACCATATTTGAAATTTTGGGTTACCAGATGCACGTTTTCAATCACCAGTTGCACGGAGGATTAATAGCAATCTGCATCCATCGTGATTTCTTAAAGTGTGTAAAAAGCACCCAAGGACGGCCCTGACAGAGAGAGGGCCGTAGTGGGGCACTCCCCTAGCGGGCTATATCAATAGAATGACGGGTAAAAGTATTTAAAACCCTTTTATAATTTTTGGGTTACCAGATGCACGTTTTCAATCACCAGGTGCACGGAGGAAAATGAGCATTTGCATCCATAGTCATGTTTTAAACCGTCCATAAAGCACTCTTGGCCGGCCCCGGCAGAGAGAGAAAGAGATGGTGAAAAAAAAAAAAAATCATCATCAGACCTTCCATAAATAATTCGGGCCGGCCCCCATTGCTAAAGGTCCGTAGTAGGGTGCGCCATAAGCGGACATGAATAGATGGAACACCGCTAACCGCATAGAGAACCGTGTTTTGGGTGACCAGGTGCACGTTTTCAATCACCAGTTGCACATTTTCAATCACCAGTTGCACGGAGGATTAATAGCAATCTGCATCCATCGCGATTTCTTAAAGTGTCTATAAAGCACTCAGGACGGGCCCGACCGAGACAGGGCCTTAGTGGGGTGCTCCCATAGCGGGCAACAATGAGAGGGGTGCCTTTAAATTCATTTTGAACCATATTTGAAATTTTGGGTTACCAGATGCACGTTTTCAATCACCAGTTGCACGGAGGATTAATAGCAATCTGCATCCATCGTGATTTCTTAAAGTGTGTAAAAAGCACCCAAGGACGGCCCTGACAGAGAGAGGGCCGTAGTGGGGCACTCCCCTAGCGGGCTATATCAATAGAATGACGGGTAAAAGTATTTAAAACCCTTTTATAATTTTTGGGTTACCAGATGCACGTTTTCAATCACCAGGTGCACGGAGGAAAATGAGCATTTGCATCCATAGTCATGTTTTAAACCGTCCATAAAGCACTCTTGGCCGGCCCCGGCAGAGAGAGAAAGAGATGGTGAAAAAAAAAAAAAAATCATCATCAGACCTTCCATAAATAATTCGGGCCGGCCCCCATTGCTAAAGGTCCGTAGTAGGGTGCGCCATAAGCGGACATGAATAGATGGAACACCGCTAACCGCATAGAGAACCGTGTTTTGGGTGACCAGGTGCACGTTTTCAATCACCAGTTGCACATTTTCAATCACCAGTTGCACGGAGGATTAATAGCAATCTGCATCCATCGCGATTTCTTAAAGTGTCTATAAAGCACTCAGGACGGGCCCGACCGAGACAGGGCCTTAGTGGGGTGCTCCCATAGCGGGCAACAATGAGAGGGGTGCCTTTAAATTCATTTTGAACCATATTTAAATTTTGGGTTACCAGATGCACGTTTTCAATCACCAGTTGCACGGAGGATTAATAGCAATCTGCATCCATCGTGATTTCTTAAAGTGTGTAAAAAGCACCCAAGGACGGCCCTGACAGAGAGAGGGCCGTAGTGGGGCACTCCCCTAGCGGGCTATATCAATAGAATGACGGGTAAAAGTATTTAAAACCCTTTTATAATTTTTGGGTTACCAGATGCACGTTTTCAATCACCAGGTGCACGGAGGAAAATGAGCATTTGCATCCATAGTCATGTTTTAAACCGTCCATAAAGCACTCTTGGCCGGCCCCGGCAGAGAGAGAAAGAGATGGTGAAAAAAAAAAAAAATCATCATCAGACCTTCCATAAATAATTCGGGCCGGCCCCCATTGCTAAAGGTCCGTAGTAGGGTGCGCCATAAGCGGACATGAATAGATGGAACACCGCTAACCGCATAGAGAACCGTGTTTTGGGTGACCAGGTGCACGTTTTCAATCACCAGTTGCACATTTTCAATCACCAGTTGCACGGAGGATTAATAGCAATCTGCATCCATCGCGATTTCTTAAAGTGTCTATAAAGCACTCAGGACGGGCCCGACCGAGACAGGGCCTTAGTGGGGTGCTCCCATAGCGGGCAACAATGAGAGGGGTGCCTTTAAATTCATTTTGAACCATATTTGAAATTTTGGGTTACCAGATGCACGTTTTCAATCACCAGTTGCACGGAGGATTAATAGCAATCTGCATCCATCGTGATTTCTTAAAGTGTGTAAAAAGCACCCAAGGACGGCCCTGACAGAGAGAGGGCCGTAGTGGGGCACTCCCCTAGCGGGCTATATCAATAGAATGACGGGTAAAAGTATTTAAAACCCTTTTATAATTTTTGGGTTACCAGATGCACGTTTTCAATCACCAGGTGCACGGAGGAAAATGAGCATTTGCATCCATAGTCATGTTTTAAACCGTCCATAAAGCACTCTTGGCCGGCCCCGGCAGAGAGAGAAAGAGATGGTGAAAAAAAAAAAAAATCATCATCAGACCTTCCATAAATAATTCGGGCCGGCCCCCATTGCTAAAGGTCCGTAGTAGGGTGCGCCATAAGCGGACATGAATAGATGGAACACCGCTAACCGCATAGAGAACCGTGTTTTGGGTGACCAGGTGCACGTTTTCAATCACCAGTTGCACATTTTCAATCACCAGTTGCACGGAGGATTAATAGCAATCTGCATCCATCGCGATTTCTTAAAGTGTCTATAAAGCACTCAGGACGGGCCCGACCGAGACAGGGCCTTAGTGGGGTGCTCCCATAGCGGGCAACAATGAGAGGGGTGCCTTTAAATTCATTTTGAACCATATTTGAAATTTTGGGTTACCAGATGCACGTTTTCAATCACCAGTTGCACGGAGGATTAATAGCAATCTGCATCCATCGTGATTTCTTAAAGTGTGTAAAAAGCACCCAAGGACGGCCCTGACAGAGAGAGGGCCGTAGTGGGGCACTCCCCTAGCGGGCTATATCAATAGAATGACGGGTAAAAGTATTTAAAACCCTTTTATAATTTTTGGGTTACCAGATGCACGTTTTCAATCACCAGGTGCACGGAGGAAAATGAGCATTTGCATCCATAGTCATGTTTTAAACCGTCCATAAAGCACTCTTGGCCGGCCCCGGCAGAGAGAGAAAGAGATGGTGAAAAAAAAAAAAAATCATCATCAGACCTTCCATAAATAATTCGGGCCGGCCCCCATTGCTAAAGGTCCGTAGTAGGGTGCGCCATAAGCGGACATGAATAGATGGAACACCGCTAACCGCATAGAGAACCGTGTTTTGGGTGACCAGGTGCACGTTTTCAATCACCAGTTGCACATTTTCAATCACCAGTTGCACGGAGGATTAATAGCAATCTGCATCCATCGCGATTTCTTAAAGTGTCTATAAAGCACTCAGGACGGGCCCGACCGAGACAGGGCCTTAGTGGGGTGCTCCCATAGCGGGCAACAATGAGAGGGGTGCCTTTAAATTCATTTTGAACCATATTTGAAATTTTGGGTTACCAGATGCACGTTTTCAATCACCAGTTGCACGGAGGATTAATAGCAATCTGCATCCATCGTGATTTCTTAAAGTGTGTAAAAAGCACCCAAGGACGGCCCTGACAGAGAGAGGGCCGT
>NW_023493702.1:190000-192500 GCF_013265735.2 Oncorhynchus mykiss
CCAGGTGCACATGGTCCTTTTGGGTGACCAGGTGCACATGGTCCTTTGGGTGACCAGGTGCACGCCGGCCTTTGGGTGACCAGGTGCACACGGTCCTTTTGGGTGACCAGGTGCACGCCGGCCTTTGGGTGACCAGGTGCACATGGTCCTTTTGGGTGACCAGGTGCACGCCGGCCTTTGGGTGACCAGGTGCACGCCGGTCCTTTTGGGTGACCAGGTGCACAAGTTCCATTTGGGTGACCAGGTGCACGCGGTTCATAACAGCGCGGTTATCTGCTTTAATGTCCGAGGAGGGGTGCTTAAGTGTGGGTGCCCTGGTTCACCTGGTATGCGAGGTTGTGGAGGTGGGGGGGGTCCCCTGCTGGTATCATCCCCGAAATAGAGGGGTGATACCCGGGTGGTGAGTAAGGGCCTACAAGCCTGGAGGTCAATAGCTCCAGGGGGTAAGCTCTACTGTCATGTCCGTAAATAGAGTGGTGTTACCCGGGTTTTGAACCATATTTTAATTTTTGGGTTACCAGATGCACACGGGTCTTTTGGAAAACAATCACAATCTGCATCCATCGTAATATCTTAAACTGTATATAAAGCACCTAAGGACGGGCCTGACCGAGAGAGGGCCGTAGTAGGGTACTCCCCTAGCGGGCTATATCAATAGAATGACCGGTAAAATGATTTAAAACAGTTTTATAATTTTTGGGTTACCAGATGCACACGGGTCTTTTGGAAAACAATCACAATCTGCATCCATCGTAATATATGAAACTGTATATAAAGCACTGAAGGACGGCCCCGACCGAGACAGGGCCTTAGTGGGGTGCTCCCATAGCGGGCTATATCAATAGAATGACCGGTAAAAGTATTTAAAACCGTTTTATAATTTTTGGGTTACCAGATGCACGTTTTCAATCACCAGTTGCACGGAGGATTAATAGCAATCTGCATCCATCGTGATTTCTTAAAGTGTGTAAAAAGCACCCAAGGACGGCCCTGACAGAGAGAGGGCCGTAGTGGGGCACTCCCCTAGCGGGCTATATCAATAGAATGACGGGTAAAAGTATTTAAAACCCTTTTATAATTTTTGGGTTACCAGATGCACGTTTTCAATCACCAGGTGCACGGAGGAAAATGAGCATTTGCATCCATAGTCATGTTTTAAACCGTCCATAAAGCACTCTTGGCCGGCCCCGGCAGAGAGAGAAAGAGATGGTGAAAAAAAAAAAAAATCATCATCAGACCTTCCATAAATAATTCGGGCCGGCCCCCATTGCTAAAGGTCCGTAGTAGGGTGCGCCATAAGCGGACATGAATAGATGGAACACCGCTAACCGCATAGAGAACCGTGTTTTGGGTGACCAGGTGCACGTTTTCAATCACCAGTTGCACATTTTCAATCACCAGTTGCACGGAGGATTAATAGCAATCTGCATCCATCGCGATTTCTTAAAGTGTCTATAAAGCACTCAGGACGGGCCCGACCGAGACAGGGCCTTAGTGGGGTGCTCCCATAGCGGGCAACAATGAGAGGGGTGCCTTTAAATTCATTTTGAACCATATTTGAAATTTTGGGTTACCAGATGCACGTTTTCAATCACCAGTTGCACGGAGGATTAATAGCAATCTGCATCCATCGTGATTTCTTAAAGTGTGTAAAAAGCACCCAAGGACGGCCCTGACAGAGAGAGGGCCGTAGTGGGGCACTCCCCTAGCGGGCTATATCAATAGAATGACGGGTAAAAGTATTTAAAACCCTTTTATAATTTTTGGGTTACCAGATGCACGTTTTCAATCACCAGGTGCACGGAGGAAAATGAGCATTTGCATCCATAGTCATGTTTTAAACCGTCCATAAAGCACTCTTGGCCGGCCCCGGCAGAGAGAGAAAGAGATGGTGAAAAAAAAAAAAAATCATCATCAGACCTTCCATAAATAATTCGGGCCGGCCCCCATTGCTAAAGGTCCGTAGTAGGGTGCGCCATAAGCGGACATGAATAGATGGAACACCGCTAACCGCATAGAGAACCGTGTTTTGGGTGACCAGGTGCACGTTTTCAATCACCAGTTGCACATTTTCAATCACCAGTTGCACGGAGGATTAATAGCAATCTGCATCCATCGCGATTTCTTAAAGTGTCTATAAAGCACTCAGGACGGGCCCGACCGAGACAGGGCCTTAGTGGGGTGCTCCCATAGCGGGCAACAATGAGAGGGGTGCCTTTAAATTCATTTTGAACCATATTTGAAATTTTGGGTTACCAGATGCACGTTTTCAATCACCAGTTGCACGGAGGATTAATAGCAATCTGCATCCATCGTGATTTCTTAAAGTGTGTAAAAAGCACCCAAGGACGGCCCTGACAGAGAGAGGGCCGTAGTGGGGCACTCCCCTAGCGGGCTATATCAATAGAATGACGGGTAAAAGTATTTAAAACCCTTTTATAATTTTTGGGTTACCAGATGCACGTTTTCAATCACCAGGTGCACGGAGGAAAATGAGCAT
>NW_023493702.1:202500-217500 GCF_013265735.2 Oncorhynchus mykiss
CTCCCTCCATTCACCCGCGGTCCATATTTTAATTTTTGGGTTACCAGATGCACGTTTTCAATCACCAGGTGCACGGAGGATTAATAGCAATCTGCATCCATCGTGATATTTTAAACCGTCCATAAAGCACTCAAATAGGGCCCCCACTGAGAGAGGGCCGTAGTGGGCTACTCCCCTGGCGGGCATGAAGGTCAGGTATAGCTTTAAATGCATTTTGAACAGTTTTATAATTTTTGGGTTACCAGATGCACACGGGTCTTTTGCAAAACAATCACAATCTGCATCCATCGTAATATCTTAAAGTGTCCATAAAGCACTAAGCACGGCCCCGACCAAGAGAGGGCCGTAGTGGGCTACTCCCCTAGCGGGCTATATAAATAAAATGACCGGTAAATGCATTTTGGACAGTTTTATAATTTTTGGGTGACCAGGTGCACAAGTTCCATTTGGGTGACCAGGTGCACGCCGGCTTTTGGGTGACCAGGTGCACGCCGGTCTTTTGGGTGACCAGGTGCACAAGTTCCATTTGGGTGACCAGGTGCACGCCGGCTTTTGGGTGACCAGGTGCACAAGTTCCATTTGGGTGACCAGGTGCACGCCGGCTTTTGGGTGACCAGGTGCACAAGTTCCATTTGGGTGACCAGGTGCACGCCGGCTTTTGGGTGACCAGGTGCACATGGTCCTTTGGGTGACCAGGTGCACGCCGGCCTTTGGGTGACCAGGTGCACACGGTTCTTTTGGGTGACCAGGTGCACATGGTCCTTTGGGTGACCAGGTGCACGCCGGCCTTTGGGTGACCAGGTGCACACGGTTCTTTTGGGTGACCAGGTGCACATGGTCCTTTGGGTGACCAGGTGCACGCCGGCCTTTGGGTGACCAGGTGCACATGGTCCTTTTGGGTGACCAGGTGCACATGGTCCTTTGGGTGACCAGGTGCACGCCGGCCTTTGGGTGACCAGGTGCACACGGTTCTTTTGGGTGACCAGGTGCACATGGTCCTTTGGGTGACCAGGTGCACGCCGGCCTTTGGGTGACCAGGTGCACATGGTCCTTTTGGGTGACCAGGTGCACATGGTCCTTTGGGTGACCAGGTGCACGCCGGCCTTTGGGTGACCAGGTGCACACGGTTCTTTTGGGTGACCAGGTGCACATGGTCCTTTGGGTGACCAGGTGCACGCCGGCCTTTGGGTGACCAGGTGCACATGGTCCTTTTGGGTGACCAGGTGCACATGGTCCTTTGGGTGACCAGGTGCACGCCGGCCTTTGGGTGACCAGGTGCACATGGTCCTTTGGGTGACCAGGTGCACGCCGGCCTTTGGGTGACCAGGTGCACATGGTCCTTTGGGTGACCAGGTGCACGCCGGCCTTTGGGTGACCAGGTGCACATGGTCCTTTTGGGTGACCAGGTGCACATGGTCCTTTGGGTGACCAGGTGCACGCCGGCCTTTGGGTGACCAGGTGCACATGGTCCTTTGGGTGACCAGGTGCACGCCGGCCTTTGGGTGACCAGGTGCACATGGTCCTTTGGGTGACCAGGTGCACGCCGGCCTTTGGGTGACCAGGTGCACATGGTCCTTTTGGGTGACCAGGTGCACATGGTCCTTTGGGTGACCAGGTGCACGCCGGCCTTTGGGTGACCAGGTGCACATGGTCCTTTTGGGTGACCAGGTGCACGCCGGCCTTTGGGTGACCAGGTGCACATGGTCCTTTTGGGTGACCAGGTGCACATGGTCCTTTGGGTGACCAGGTGCACGCCGGCCTTTGGGTGACCAGGTGCACACGGTCCTTTTGGGTGACCAGGTGCACGCCGGCCTTTGGGTGACCAGGTGCACATGGTCCTTTTGGGTGACCAGGTGCACGCCGGCCTTTGGGTGACCAGGTGCACGCCGGTCCTTTTGGGTGACCAGGTGCACAAGTTCCATTTGGGTGACCAGGTGCACGCGGTTCATAACAGCGCGGTTATCTGCTTTAATGTCCGAGGAGGGGTGCTTAAGTGTGGGTGCCCTGGTTCACCTGGTATGCGAGGTTGTGGAGGTGGGGGGGGTCCCCTGCTGGTATCATCCCCGAAATAGAGGGGTGATACCCGGGTGGTGAGTAAGGGCCTACAAGCCTGGAGGTCAATAGCTCCAGGGGGTAAGCTCTACTGTCATGTCCGTAAATAGAGTGGTGTTACCCGGGTTTTGAACCATATTTTAATTTTTGGGTTACCAGATGCACACGGGTCTTTTGGAAAACAATCACAATCTGCATCCATCGTAATATCTTAAACTGTATATAAAGCACCTAAGGACGGGCCTGACCGAGAGAGGGCCGTAGTAGGGTACTCCCCTAGCGGGCTATATCAATAGAATGACCGGTAAAATGATTTAAAACAGTTTTATAATTTTTGGGTTACCAGATGCACACGGGTCTTTTGGAAAACAATCACAATCTGCATCCATCGTAATATATGAAACTGTATATAAAGCACTGAAGGACGGCCCCGACCGAGACAGGGCCTTAGTGGGGTGCTCCCATAGCGGGCTATATCAATAGAATGACCGGTAAAAGTATTTAAAACCGTTTTATAATTTTTGGGTTACCAGATGCACGTTTTCAATCACCAGTTGCACGGAGGATTAATAGCAATCTGCATCCATCGTGATTTCTTAAAGTGTGTAAAAAGCACCCAAGGACGGCCCTGACAGAGAGAGGGCCGTAGTGGGGCACTCCCCTAGCGGGCTATATCAATAGAATGACGGGTAAAAGTATTTAAAACCCTTTTATAATTTTTGGGTTACCAGATGCACGTTTTCAATCACCAGGTGCACGGAGGAAAATGAGCATTTGCATCCATAGTCATGTTTTAAACCGTCCATAAAGCACTCTTGGCCGGCCCCGGCAGAGAGAGAAAGAGATGGTGAAAAAAAAAAAAAATCATCATCAGACCTTCCATAAATAATTCGGGCCGGCCCCCATTGCTAAAGGTCCGTAGTAGGGTGCGCCATAAGCGGACATGAATAGATGGAACACCGCTAACCGCATAGAGAACCGTGTTTTGGGTGACCAGGTGCACGTTTTCAATCACCAGTTGCACATTTTCAATCACCAGTTGCACGGAGGATTAATAGCAATCTGCATCCATCGCGATTTCTTAAAGTGTCTATAAAGCACTCAGGACGGGCCCGACCGAGACAGGGCCTTAGTGGGGTGCTCCCATAGCGGGCAACAATGAGAGGGGTGCCTTTAAATTCATTTTGAACCATATTTGAAATTTTGGGTTACCAGATGCACGTTTTCAATCACCAGTTGCACGGAGGATTAATAGCAATCTGCATCCATCGTGATTTCTTAAAGTGTGTAAAAAGCACCCAAGGACGGCCCTGACAGAGAGAGGGCCGTAGTGGGGCACTCCCCTAGCGGGCTATATCAATAGAATGACGGGTAAAAGTATTTAAAACCCTTTTATAATTTTTGGGTTACCAGATGCACGTTTTCAATCACCAGGTGCACGGAGGAAAATGAGCATTTGCATCCATAGTCATGTTTTAAACCGTCCATAAAGCACTCTTGGCCGGCCCCGGCAGAGAGAGAAAGAGATGGTGAAAAAAAAAAAAAAATCATCATCAGACCTTCCATAAATAATTCGGGCCGGCCCCCATTGCTAAAGGTCCGTAGTAGGGTGCGCCATAAGCGGACATGAATAGATGGAACACCGCTAACCGCATAGAGAACCGTGTTTTGGGTGACCAGGTGCACGTTTTCAATCACCAGTTGCACATTTTCAATCACCAGTTGCACGGAGGATTAATAGCAATCTGCATCCATCGCGATTTCTTAAAGTGTCTATAAAGCACTCAGGACGGGCCCGACCGAGACAGGGCCTTAGTGGGGTGCTCCCATAGCGGGCAACAATGAGAGGGGTGCCTTTAAATTCATTTTGAACCATATTTGAAATTTTGGGTTACCAGATGCACGTTTTCAATCACCAGTTGCACGGAGGATTAATAGCAATCTGCATCCATCGTGATTTCTTAAAGTGTGTAAAAAGCACCCAAGGACGGCCCTGACAGAGAGAGGGCCGTAGTGGGGCACTCCCCTAGCGGGCTATATCAATAGAATGACGGGTAAAAGTATTTAAAACCCTTTTATAATTTTTGGGTTACCAGATGCACGTTTTCAATCACCAGGTGCACGGAGGAAAATGAGCATTTGCATCCATAGTCATGTTTTAAACCGTCCATAAAGCACTCTTGGCCGGCCCCGGCAGAGAGAGAAAGAGATGGTGAAAAAAAAAAAAAATCATCATCAGACCTTCCATAAATAATTCGGGCCGGCCCCCATTGCTAAAGGTCCGTAGTAGGGTGCGCCATAAGCGGACATGAATAGATGGAACACCGCTAACCGCATAGAGAACCGTGTTTTGGGTGACCAGGTGCACGTTTTCAATCACCAGTTGCACATTTTCAATCACCAGTTGCACGGAGGATTAATAGCAATCTGCATCCATCGCGATTTCTTAAAGTGTCTATAAAGCACTCAGGACGGGCCCGACCGAGACAGGGCCTTAGTGGGGTGCTCCCATAGCGGGCAACAATGAGAGGGGTGCCTTTAAATTCATTTTGAACCATATTTGAAATTTTGGGTTACCAGATGCACGTTTTCAATCACCAGTTGCACGGAGGATTAATAGCAATCTGCATCCATCGTGATTTCTTAAAGTGTGTAAAAAGCACCCAAGGACGGCCCTGACAGAGAGAGGGCCGTAGTGGGGCACTCCCCTAGCGGGCTATATCAATAGAATGACGGGTAAAAGTATTTAAAACCCTTTTATAATTTTTGGGTTACCAGATGCACGTTTTCAATCACCAGGTGCACGGAGGAAAATGAGCATTTGCATCCATAGTCATGTTTTAAACCGTCCATAAAGCACTCTTGGCCGGCCCCGGCAGAGAGAGAAAGAGATGGTGAAAAAAAAAAAAAAATCATCATCAGACCTTCCATAAATAATTCGGGCCGGCCCCCATTGCTAAAGGTCCGTAGTAGGGTGCGCCATAAGCGGACATGAATAGATGGAACACCGCTAACCGCATAGAGAACCGTGTTTTGGGTGACCAGGTGCACGTTTTCAATCACCAGTTGCACATTTTCAATCACCAGTTGCACGGAGGATTAATAGCAATCTGCATCCATCGCGATTTCTTAAAGTGTCTATAAAGCACTCAGGACGGGCCCGACCGAGACAGGGCCTTAGTGGGGTGCTCCCATAGCGGGCAACAATGAGAGGGGTGCCTTTAAATTCATTTTGAACCATATTTGAAATTTTGGGTTACCAGATGCACGTTTTCAATCACCAGTTGCACGGAGGATTAATAGCAATCTGCATCCATCGTGATTTCTTAAAGTGTGTAAAAAGCACCCAAGGACGGCCCTGACAGAGAGAGGGCCGTAGTGGGGCACTCCCCTAGCGGGCTATATCAATAGAATGACGGGTAAAAGTATTTAAAACCCTTTTATAATTTTTGGGTTACCAGATGCACGTTTTCAATCACCAGGTGCACGGAGGAAAATGAGCATTTGCATCCATAGTCATGTTTTAAACCGTCCATAAAGCACTCTTGGCCGGCCCCGGCAGAGAGAGAAAGAGATGGTGAAAAAAAAAAAAAATCATCATCAGACCTTCCATAAATAATTCGGGCCGGCCCCCATTGCTAAAGGTCCGTAGTAGGGTGCGCCATAAGCGGACATGAATAGATGGAACACCGCTAACCGCATAGAGAACCGTGTTTTGGGTGACCAGGTGCACGTTTTCAATCACCAGTTGCACATTTTCAATCACCAGTTGCACGGAGGATTAATAGCAATCTGCATCCATCGCGATTTCTTAAAGTGTCTATAAAGCACTCAGGACGGGCCCGACCGAGACAGGGCCTTAGTGGGGTGCTCCCATAGCGGGCAACAATGAGAGGGGTGCCTTTAAATTCATTTTGAACCATATTTGAAATTTTGGGTTACCAGATGCACGTTTTCAATCACCAGTTGCACGGAGGATTAATAGCAATCTGCATCCATCGTGATTTCTTAAAGTGTGTAAAAAGCACCCAAGGACGGCCCTGACAGAGAGAGGGCCGTAGTGGGGCACTCCCCTAGCGGGCTATATCAATAGAATGACGGGTAAAAGTATTTAAAACCCTTTTATAATTTTTGGGTTACCAGATGCACGTTTTCAATCACCAGGTGCACGGAGGAAAATGAGCATTTGCATCCATAGTCATGTTTTAAACCGTCCATAAAGCACTCTTGGCCGGCCCCGGCAGAGAGAGAAAGAGATGGTGAAAAAAAAAAAAAAATCATCATCAGACCTTCCATAAATAATTCGGGCCGGCCCCCATTGCTAAAGGTCCGTAGTAGGGTGCGCCATAAGCGGACATGAATAGATGGAACACCGCTAACCGCATAGAGAACCGTGTTTTGGGTGACCAGGTGCACGTTTTCAATCACCAGTTGCACATTTTCAATCACCAGTTGCACGGAGGATTAATAGCAATCTGCATCCATCGCGATTTCTTAAAGTGTCTATAAAGCACTCAGGACGGGCCCGACCGAGACAGGGCCTTAGTGGGGTGCTCCCATAGCGGGCAACAATGAGAGGGGTGCCTTTAAATTCATTTTGAACCATATTTGAAATTTTGGGTTACCAGATGCACGTTTTCAATCACCAGTTGCACGGAGGATTAATAGCAATCTGCATCCATCGTGATTTCTTAAAGTGTGTAAAAAGCACCCAAGGACGGCCCTGACAGAGAGAGGGCCGTAGTGGGGCACTCCCCTAGCGGGCTATATCAATAGAATGACGGGTAAAAGTATTTAAAACCCTTTTATAATTTTTGGGTTACCAGATGCACGTTTTCAATCACCAGGTGCACGGAGGAAAATGAGCATTTGCATCCATAGTCATGTTTTAAACCGTCCATAAAGCACTCTTGGCCGGCCCCGGCAGAGAGAGAAAGAGATGGTGAAAAAAAAAAAAAATCATCATCAGACCTTCCATAAATAATTCGGGCCGGCCCCCATTGCTAAAGGTCCGTAGTAGGGTGCGCCATAAGCGGACATGAATAGATGGAACACCGCTAACCGCATAGAGAACCGTGTTTTGGGTGACCAGGTGCACGTTTTCAATCACCAGTTGCACATTTTCAATCACCAGTTGCACGGAGGATTAATAGCAATCTGCATCCATCGCGATTTCTTAAAGTGTCTATAAAGCACTCAGGACGGGCCCGACCGAGACAGGGCCTTAGTGGGGTGCTCCCATAGCGGGCAACAATGAGAGGGGTGCCTTTAAATTCATTTTGAACCATATTTGAAATTTTGGGTTACCAGATGCACGTTTTCAATCACCAGTTGCACGGAGGATTAATAGCAATCTGCATCCATCGTGATTTCTTAAAGTGTGTAAAAAGCACCCAAGGACGGCCCTGACAGAGAGAGGGCCGTAGTGGGGCACTCCCCTAGCGGGCTATATCAATAGAATGACGGGTAAAAGTATTTAAAACCCTTTTATAATTTTTGGGTTACCAGATGCACGTTTTCAATCACCAGGTGCACGGAGGAAAATGAGCATTTGCATCCATAGTCATGTTTTAAACCGTCCATAAAGCACTCTTGGCCGGCCCCGGCAGAGAGAGAAAGAGATGGTGAAAAAAAAAAAAAATCATCATCAGACCTTCCATAAATAATTCGGGCCGGCCCCCATTGCTAAAGGTCCGTAGTAGGGTGCGCCATAAGCGGACATGAATAGATGGAACACCGCTAACCGCATAGAGAACCGTGTTTTGGGTGACCAGGTGCACGTTTTCAATCACCAGTTGCACATTTTCAATCACCAGTTGCACGGAGGATTAATAGCAATCTGCATCCATCGCGATTTCTTAAAGTGTCTATAAAGCACTCAGGACGGGCCCGACCGAGACAGGGCCTTAGTGGGGTGCTCCCATAGCGGGCAACAATGAGAGGGGTGCCTTTAAATTCATTTTGAACCATATTTGAAATTTTGGGTTACCAGATGCACGTTTTCAATCACCAGTTGCACGGAGGATTAATAGCAATCTGCATCCATCGTGATTTCTTAAAGTGTGTAAAAAGCACCCAAGGACGGCCCTGACAGAGAGAGGGCCGTAGTGGGGCACTCCCCTAGCGGGCTATATCAATAGAATGACGGGTAAAAGTATTTAAAACCCTTTTATAATTTTTGGGTTACCAGATGCACGTTTTCAATCACCAGGTGCACGGAGGAAAATGAGCATTTGCATCCATAGTCATGTTTTAAACCGTCCATAAAGCACTCTTGGCCGGCCCCGGCAGAGAGAGAAAGAGATGGTGAAAAAAAAAAAAAATCATCATCAGACCTTCCATAAATAATTCGGGCCGGCCCCCATTGCTAAAGGTCCGTAGTAGGGTGCGCCATAAGCGGACATGAATAGATGGAACACCGCTAACCGCATAGAGAACCGTGTTTTGGGTGACCAGGTGCACGTTTTCAATCACCAGTTGCACATTTTCAATCACCAGTTGCACGGAGGATTAATAGCAATCTGCATCCATCGCGATTTCTTAAAGTGTCTATAAAGCACTCAGGACGGGCCCGACCGAGACAGGGCCTTAGTGGGGTGCTCCCATAGCGGGCAACAATGAGAGGGGTGCCTTTAAATTCATTTTGAACCATATTTGAAATTTTGGGTTACCAGATGCACGTTTTCAATCACCAGTTGCACGGAGGATTAATAGCAATCTGCATCCATCGTGATTTCTTAAAGTGTGTAAAAAGCACCCAAGGACGGCCCTGACAGAGAGAGGGCCGTAGTGGGGCACTCCCCTAGCGGGCTATATCAATAGAATGACGGGTAAAAGTATTTAAAACCCTTTTATAATTTTTGGGTTACCAGATGCACGTTTTCAATCACCAGGTGCACGGAGGAAAATGAGCATTTGCATCCATAGTCATGTTTTAAACCGTCCATAAAGCACTCTTGGCCGGCCCCGGCAGAGAGAGAAAGAGATGGTGAAAAAAAAAAAAAAATCATCATCAGACCTTCCATAAATAATTCGGGCCGGCCCCCATTGCTAAAGGTCCGTAGTAGGGTGCGCCATAAGCGGACATGAATAGATGGAACACCGCTAACCGCATAGAGAACCGTGTTTTGGGTGACCAGGTGCACGTTTTCAATCACCAGTTGCACATTTTCAATCACCAGTTGCACGGAGGATTAATAGCAATCTGCATCCATCGCGATTTCTTAAAGTGTCTATAAAGCACTCAGGACGGGCCCGACCGAGACAGGGCCTTAGTGGGGTGCTCCCATAGCGGGCAACAATGAGAGGGGTGCCTTTAAATTCATTTTGAACCATATTTGAAATTTTGGGTTACCAGATGCACGTTTTCAATCACCAGTTGCACGGAGGATTAATAGCAATCTGCATCCATCGTGATTTCTTAAAGTGTGTAAAAAGCACCCAAGGACGGCCCTGACAGAGAGAGGGCCGTAGTGGGGCACTCCCCTAGCGGGCTATATCAATAGAATGACGGGTAAAAGTATTTAAAACCCTTTTATAATTTTTGGGTTACCAGATGCACGTTTTCAATCACCAGGTGCACGGAGGAAAATGAGCATTTGCATCCATAGTCATGTTTTAAACCGTCCATAAAGCACTCTTGGCCGGCCCCGGCAGAGAGAGAAAGAGATGGTGAAAAAAAAAAAAAATCATCATCAGACCTTCCATAAATAATTCGGGCCGGCCCCCATTGCTAAAGGTCCGTAGTAGGGTGCGCCATAAGCGGACATGAATAGATGGAACACCGCTAACCGCATAGAGAACCGTGTTTTGGGTGACCAGGTGCACGTTTTCAATCACCAGTTGCACATTTTCAATCACCAGTTGCACGGAGGATTAATAGCAATCTGCATCCATCGCGATTTCTTAAAGTGTCTATAAAGCACTCAGGACGGGCCCGACCGAGACAGGGCCTTAGTGGGGTGCTCCCATAGCGGGCAACAATGAGAGGGGTGCCTTTAAATTCATTTTGAACCATATTTGAAATTTTGGGTTACCAGATGCACGTTTTCAATCACCAGTTGCACGGAGGATTAATAGCAATCTGCATCCATCGTGATTTCTTAAAGTGTGTAAAAAGCACCCAAGGACGGCCCTGACAGAGAGAGGGCCGTAGTGGGGCACTCCCCTAGCGGGCTATATCAATAGAATGACGGGTAAAAGTATTTAAAACCCTTTTATAATTTTTGGGTTACCAGATGCACGTTTTCAATCACCAGGTGCACGGAGGAAAATGAGCATTTGCATCCATAGTCATGTTTTAAACCGTCCATAAAGCACTCTTGGCCGGCCCCGGCAGAGAGAGAAAGAGATGGTGAAAAAAAAAAAAAAATCATCATCAGACCTTCCATAAATAATTCGGGCCGGCCCCCATTGCTAAAGGTCCGTAGTAGGGTGCGCCATAAGCGGACATGAATAGATGGAACACCGCTAACCGCATAGAGAACCGTGTTTTGGGTGACCAGGTGCACGTTTTCAATCACCAGTTGCACATTTTCAATCACCAGTTGCACGGAGGATTAATAGCAATCTGCATCCATCGCGATTTCTTAAAGTGTCTATAAAGCACTCAGGACGGGCCCGACCGAGACAGGGCCTTAGTGGGGTGCTCCCATAGCGGGCAACAATGAGAGGGGTGCCTTTAAATTCATTTTGAACCATATTTGAAATTTTGGGTTACCAGATGCACGTTTTCAATCACCAGTTGCACGGAGGATTAATAGCAATCTGCATCCATCGTGATTTCTTAAAGTGTGTAAAAAGCACCCAAGGACGGCCCTGACAGAGAGAGGGCCGTAGTGGGGCACTCCCCTAGCGGGCTATATCAATAGAATGACGGGTAAAAGTATTTAAAACCCTTTTATAATTTTTGGTTACCAGATGCACGTTTTCAATCACCAGGTGCACGGAGGAAAATGAGCATTTGCATCCATAGTCATGTTTTAAACCGTCCATAAAGCACTCTTGGCCGGCCCCCGGCAGAGAGAGAAAGAGATGGTGAAAAAAAAAAAAATCATCATCAGACCTTCCATAAATAATTCGGGCCGGCCCCCATTGCTAAAGGTCCGTAGTAGGGTGCGCCATAAGCGGACATGAATAGATGGAACACCGCTAACCGCATAGAGAACCGTGTTTTGGGTGACCAGGTGCACGTTTTCAATCACCAGTTGCACATTTTCAATCACCAGTTGCACGGAGGATTAATAGCAATCTGCATCCATCGCGATTTCTTAAAGTGTCTATAAAGCACTCAGGACGGGCCCGACCGAGACAGGGCCTTAGTGGGGTGCTCCCATAGCGGGCAACAATGAGAGGGGTGCCTTTAAATTCATTTTGAACCATATTTGAAATTTTGGGTTACCAGATGCACGTTTTCAATCACCAGTTGCACGGAGGATTAATAGCAATCTGCATCCATCGTGATTTCTTAAAGTGTGTAAAAAGCACCCAAGGACGGCCCTGACAGAGAGAGGGCCGTAGTGGGGCACTCCCCTAGCGGGCTATATCAATAGAATGACGGGTAAAAGTATTTAAAACCCTTTTATAATTTTTGGGTTACCAGATGCACGTTTTCAATCACCAGGTGCACGGAGGAAAATGAGCATTTGCATCCATAGTCATGTTTTAAACCGTCCATAAAGCACTCTTGGCCGGCCCCCGGCAGAGAGAGAAAGAGATGGTGAAAAAAAAAAAAAATCATCATCAGACCTTCCATAAATAATTCGGGCCGGCCCCCATTGCTAAAGGTCCGTAGTAGGGTGCGCCATAAGCGGACATGAATAGATGGAACACCGCTAACCGCATAGAGAACCGTGTTTTGGGTGACCAGGTGCACGTTTTCAATCACCAGTTGCACATTTTCAATCACCAGTTGCACGGAGGATTAATAGCAATCTGCATCCATCGCGATTTCTTAAAGTGTCTATAAAGCACTCAGGACGGGCCCGACCGAGACAGGGCCTTAGTGGGGTGCTCCCATAGCGGGCAACAATGAGAGGGGTGCCTTTAAATTCATTTTGAACCATATTTGAAATTTTGGGTTACCAGATGCACGTTTTCAATCACCAGTTGCACGGAGGATTAATAGCAATCTGCATCCATCGTGATTTCTTAAAGTGTGTAAAAAGCACCCAAGGACGGCCCTGACAGAGAGAGGGCCGTAGTGGGGCACTCCCCTAGCGGGCTATATCAATAGAATGACGGGTAAAAGTATTTAAAACCCTTTTATAATTTTTGGGTTACCAGATGCACGTTTTCAATCACCAGGTGCACGGAGGAAAATGAGCATTTGCATCCATAGTCATGTTTTTAAACCGTCCATAAAGCACTCTTGGCCGGCCCCGGCAGAGAGAGAAAGAGATGGTGAAAAAAAAAAAAAAATCATCATCAGACCTTCCATAAATAATTCGGGCCGGCCCCCATTGCTAAAGGTCCGTAGTAGGGTGCGCCATAAGCGGACATGAATAGATGGAACACCGCTAACCGCATAGAGAACCGTGTTTTGGGTGACCAGGTGCACGTTTTCAATCACCAGTTGCACATTTTCAATCACCAGTTGCACGGAGGATTAATAGCAATCTGCATCCATCGCGATTTCTTAAAGTGTCTATAAAGCACTCAGGACGGGCCCGACCGAGACAGGGCCTTAGTGGGGTGCTCCCATAGCGGGCAACAATGAGAGGGGTGCCTTTAAATTCATTTTGAACCATATTTGAAATTTTGGGTTACCAGATGCACGTTTTCAATCACCAGTTGCACGGAGGATTAATAGCAATCTGCATCCATCGTGATTTCTTAAAGTGTGTAAAAAGCACCCAAGGACGGCCCTGACAGAGAGAGGGCCGTAGTGGGGCACTCCCCTAGCGGGCTATATCAATAGAATGACGGGTAAAAGTATTTAAAACCCTTTTATAATTTTTGGGTTACCAGATGCACGTTTTCAATCACCAGGTGCACGGAGGAAAATGAGCATTTGCATCCATAGTCATGTTTTAAACCGTCCATAAAGCACTCTTGGCCGGCCCCGGCAGAGAGAGAAAGAGATGGTGAAAAAAAAAAAAATCATCATCAGACCTTCCATAAATAATTCGGGCCGGCCCCCATTGCTAAAGGTCCGTAGTAGGGTGCGCCATAAGCGGACATGAATAGATGGAACACCGCTAACCGCATAGAGAACCGTGTTTTGGGTGACCAGGTGCACGTTTTCAATCACCAGTTGCACATTTTCAATCACCAGTTGCACGGAGGATTAATAGCAATCTGCATCCATCGCGATTTCTTAAAGTGTCTATAAAGCACTCAGGACGGGCCCGACCGAGACAGGGCCTTAGTGGGGTGCTCCCATAGCGGGCAACAATGAGAGGGGTGCCTTTAAATTCATTTTGAACCATATTTGAAATTTTGGGTTACCAGATGCACGTTTTCAATCACCAGTTGCACGGAGGATTAATAGCAATCTGCATCCATCGTGATTTCTTAAAGTGTGTAAAAAGCACCCAAGGACGGCCCTGACAGAGAGAGGGCCGTAGTGGGGCACTCCCCTAGCGGGCTATATCAATAGAATGACGGGTAAAGTATTTAAAACCCTTTTATAATTTTGGGTTACCAGATGCACGTTTTCAATCACCAGGTGCACGGAGGAAAATGAGCATTTGCATCCATAGTCATGTTTTAAACCGTCCATAAAGCACTCTTGGCCGGCCCCGGCAGAGAGAGAAAGAGATGGTGAAAAAAAAAAAAAATCATCATCAGACCTTCCATAAATAATTCGGGCCGGCCCCCATTGCTAAAGGTCCGTAGTAGGGTGCGCCATAAGCGGACATGAATAGATGGAACACCGCTAACCGCATAGAGAACCGTGTTTTGGGTGACCAGGTGCACGTTTTCAATCACCAGTTGCACATTTTCAATCACCAGTTGCACGGAGGATTAATAGCAATCTGCATCCATCGCGATTTCTTAAAGTGTCTATAAAGCACTCAGGACGGGCCCGACCGAGACAGGGCCTTAGTGGGGTGCTCCCATAGCGGGCAACAATGAGAGGGGTGCCTTTAAATTCATTTTGAACCATATTTGAAATTTTGGGTTACCAGATGCACGTTTTCAATCACCAGTTGCACGGAGGATTAATAGCAATCTGCATCCATCGTGATTTCTTAAAGTGTGTAAAAAGCACCCAAGGACGGCCCTGACAGAGAGAGGGCCGTAGTGGGGCACTCCCCTAGCGGGCTATATCAATAGAATGACGGGTAAAAGTATTTAAACCCTTTTATAATTTTTGGGTTACCAGATGCACGTTTTCAATCACCAGGTGCACGGAGGAAAATGAGCATTTGCATCCATAGTCATGTTTTAAACCGTCCATAAAGCACTCTTGGCCGGCCCCGGCAGAGAGAGAAAGAGATGGTGAAAAAAAAAAAAATCATCATCAGACCTTCCATAAATAATTCGGGCCGGCCCCCATTGCTAAAGGTCCGTAGTAGGGTGCGCCATAAGCGGACATGAATAGATGGAACACCGCTAACCGCATAGAGAACCGTGTTTTGGGTGACCAGGTGCACGTTTTCAATCACCAGTTGCACATTTTCAATCACCAGTTGCACGGAGGATTAATAGCAATCTGCATCCATCGCGATTTCTTAAAGTGTCTATAAAGCACTCAGGACGGGCCCGACCGAGACAGGGCCTTAGTGGGGTGCTCCCATAGCGGGCAACAATGAGAGGGGTGCCTTTAAATTCATTTTGAACCATATTTGAAATTTTGGGTTACCAGATGCACGTTTTCAATCACCAGTTGCACGGAGGATTAATAGCAATCTGCATCCATCGTGATTTCTTAAAGTGTGTAAAAAGCACCCAAGGACGGCCCTGACAGAGAGAGGGCCGTAGTGGGGCACTCCCCTAGCGGGC